>NW_027067079.1:0-15633 GCF_032884065.1 Artemia franciscana | reverse complement strand
GAATCGCGCCCCCAAGCCCCCGCGCGCGTAAGTCGTTACACGCCATATTAGTTACCTGCCATTGTAGTTGTGTCCCTGTGTCCCACCTGTGAATTGAGATAGATATAAATATATATATTTTTGAACTACATAAAACTTGCGAATATACAACATTCTTCGCTGTCCAATTTAACTACGTAAAACTTAAGAATATACAACATTCTTCCATGTCCTATTGTTTGTGCATATAAATAGATTGTTAGGTTTACCTAACTCTTGAACATGCAACATAAAATTGTCCATGGGAAAGCAATCCGTATTCAGATCTATACCTGATTATTCTAATGATTGCCCTTTAGCTTTGTTGATGCTGATTGCTAATCAAACATTCCCTGTGTCCCTGTCGTCATTTATATATCCCCCTGTGCCCTGGCACCCCCCTTGTAGTTGTGTCCCTGTGTCCTGGTCGTCATTTATATTCCCAGTATTCGGTCGTCATTTGTGTCCCGGTGTCCCAGTCTGTACTTTCTCTTTGAGTGTCGAGGTCGTCATTTATATTCCCTGTGTCCCAGCATCCCGGTCGTCATTTGTTTCCCGGTGTCCCGGTCTGCAATTTCTCTTCGAACAATCCTGTGTCACGGTCGTCATTTATATATCTTCCCTGTACCCCGTCGTCCCCTTGTAGTTTTGTCACTGTGTCCCGGTCGTCATTTATATTCCCTGTGTCCCGGTGTCCAGTCTGTAATTCTCTTTGAGGTTCCCGGTCGTCATTTATATTTCCTGTATCCCCGTGTCCCGGTCGTAATTTGTGTCCCGGTCTGTAATTTCATCAGTTGACAAACATGACGTCAGTCGACAAACAATTTCATGACGCATACAGCTCAATCCTTACAATGACGACAGTCGACACACCTGAAGTCACTCGACAGACACACAGACAACTTATTTTTATATATATATAGATATATAGCTGTTCGGGGGGCCCCCGCGCGCGTAAGTCGTTACACGCCATATTAGTTACCTGCCATTGTGTTTGTGTCCCTGTGTCCCACCTGTGAATTGAGATAGATATAAATATATATATTTTTTGAACTACATAAAACTTGCGAATATACAACATTCTTCGCTGTCCAATTTAACTACGTAAAACTTAAGAATATACAACATTCTTCAATGTCCTATTGTTTGTGCATATAAATGGATTGTTAGGTCTACCTAACTCTTGAACATGCAACATAAAATTGTCCCTGGGAAAAGCAATCCGTATTCAGATCTATACCTGATTATTCTAATGATTGCCCTTTAGCTTTGTTGATGCTGATTGCTAATCAAACATTCCCTGTGTCCCGTCGTCATTTATATATCCCCCTGTGCCCCCTGGCACCCCCCTTGTAGTTGTGTCCCTGTGTCCTGGTCGTCATTTATATTCCCAGTATTCGGTCGTCATTTGTGTCCCGGTGTCCCAGTCTGTACTTTCTCTTCAGTGTCGAGGTCGTCATTTATATTCCCTGTGTCCCAGCATCCTGGTCGTCATTTGTTTCCCGGTGTCCCGGTCTGTAATTTCTCTTTGAACAATCCTGTGTCCCGGTCGTCATTTATATATCTTCCCTGTACCCCGTCGTCCCTTTGTAGTTGTGTCACTGTGTCCCGGTCGTCATTTATATTCCTGTGTCCCGGTGTCCCAGTCTGTAATTTCTCTTTGAGGTTCCCGGTCGTCATTTATATTCCCTGTATCCCCGTGTCCCGGTCGTCATTTGTGTCCCGGTCTGTAATTTCATCAGTTGACAAACATGACGTCAGTCGACAAACAATTTCATGACGCATACAGCTCAATCCTTACAATGACGTCAATCGACACACCTGAAGTCACTCGACAGACACACAGACAACTTATTTTTATATATATAGATATATAGCTGTTGGGGGGGGGGGGGCTTGGGGGGCATCGCGCCCCCAAGCCCCCCGCGCGCGTAAGTCGCTACACGCCATATTAGTTACCTGCCATTGTAGTTGTGTCCCTGTGTCCACCTGTGAATTGAGATAGATATAAATATATATATTTTTTGAACTACATAAAACTTGCGAATATACAACATTCTTCGCTGTCCAATTTAACTACGTAAAACTTAAGAATATACAACATTCTTCCATGTCCTATTGTTTGTGCATATAAATAGATTGTTAGGTTTACCTAACTCTTGAACATGCAACATAAAATTGTCCATGGGAAAAGCAATCCGTATTCAGATCTATACCTGATTATTCTAATGATTGCCCTTTAGCTTTGTTGATGCTGATTGCTAATCAAACATTCCCTGTGTCCCCGTCGTCATTTATATATCCCCCTGCGCCCCCTGACACCCCCCTTGTAGTTGTGTCCCTGTGTCCTGGTCGTCATTTATATTCCCAGTATTCCGGTCGTCATTTGTGTCCCGGTGTCACAGTCTGTACTTTCTCTTTGAGTGTCGAGGTCGTCATTTATATTCCCTGTGTCCCAGCATCCCGGTCGTCATTTGTCTCCCGGTGTCCCGGTCTGTAATTTCTCTTCGAACATTCCCTGTGTCCCGGTCGTCATTTATATATCTTCCCTGTACCCCCGTCGTCCCCTTTGTAGTTGTGCCACTGTGTCCTGGTCGTCATTTATATACCCTGTGTCCCGGTGTCCCAGTCTGTAATTTCTCTTTGAGGTTCCCGGTCGTCATTTATATTCCCTGTGTCCCCGTGTCCCGGTCGTCATTTGTGTCCCGGTCTGTAATTTCATCAGTTGACAAACATGACGTCAGTCGACAAACAATTTCATGACGCATACAGCTCAATCCTTACAATGACGTCAGTCGACACACCTGAAGTCACTCGACAGACACACAGACAACTTATTTTTATATATATAGATATATAGCTGTTGGGGGGGGGGGCTTGGTTGGGCATCGCGCCCCCAAGCCCCCCCGCGCGTAAGTCGCTACACGCCATATTAGTTACCTGCCATTGTAGTTGTGTCCCTGTGTCCCACCTGTGAATTGAGATAGATATAAATATATATATTTTTTGAACTACATAAAACTTGCGAATATACAACATTCTTCGCTGTCCAGTTTAACTACGTAAAACTTAAGAATATACAACTTTCTTCCATGTCCTATTGTTTGTGCATATAAATAGATTGTTAGGTTTACCTAACTCTTGAACATGCAACATAAAATTGTCCATGGGAAAAGCAATCCGTATTCAGATCTATACCTGATTATTCTAATGATTGCCCTTTAGCTTTGTTGATGCTGATTGCTAATCAAACATTCCCTGTGTCCCCGTCGTCATTTATATATCCCCCTGTGCCCCCTGGCACCCCCCTTGTAGTTGTGTCCCTGTGTCCTGGTCGTCATTTATATTCCCAGTATTCCGGTCGTCATTTGTGTCCCGGTGTCCCAGTCTGTACTTTCTCTTTGAGTGTCGAGGTCGTCATTTATATTCCCTGTGTCCCAGCATCCCGGTCGTCATTTGTTTCCCGGTGTCCCGGTCTGTAATTTCTCTTCGAACAATCCCTGTGTCCCGGTCGTCATTTATATATCTTCCCTGTACCCCCGTCGTTCCCTTTGTAGTTGTGTCACTGTGTCCTGGTCGTCATTTATATATCCTGTGTCCCGGTGTCCCAGTCTGTAATTTCTCTTTGAGGTTCCCGGTCGTCATTTATATTCCCTGTGTCCCCGTGTCCCGGTCGTCATTTGTGTCCCGGTCTGTAATTTCATCAGTTGACAAACATGACGTCAGTCGACAAACAATTTCATGACGCATACAGCTCAATCCTTACAATGACGTCAGTCGACACACCTGAAGTCACTCGACAGACACACAGACAACTTATTTTTATATATATAGATATATAGCTGTTGGGGGGGGGGGCTTGGGGGGGCATCGCGTCCCCAAGCCCCCCGCGCGCGTAAGTCGCTACACGCCATATTAGTTACCTGCCATTGTAGTTGTGTCCCTGTGTCCCACCTGTGAATTGAGATAGATATAAATATATATATTTTTTGAACTACATAAAACTTGCGAATATACAACATTCTTCGCTGTCCAATTTAACTACGTAAAACTTAAGAATATACAACATTCTTCCATGTCCTATTGTTTGTGCATATAAATAGATTGTTAGGTTTACCTAACTCTTGAACATGCAACATAAAATTGTCCATGGGAAAAGCAATCCGTATTCAGATCTATACCTGATTATTCTAATGATTGCCCTTTAGCTTTGTTGATGCTGATTGCTAATCAAACATTCCCTGTGTCCCCGTCGTCATTTATATATCCCCCTGTGCCCCCTGGCACCCCCCTTGTAGTTGTGTCCCTGTGTCCTGGTCGTCATTTATAAACCAGTATTCCGGTCGTCATTTGTGTCCCGGTGTCCCAGTCTGTACTTTCTCTTTGAGTGTCGAGGTCGTCATTTATATTCCCTGTGTCCCAGCATCCCGGTCGTCATTTAATTCCAGGTGTCCCGGTCTGTAATTTCTCTTCGAACAATCCCTGTGTCCCGGTCGTCATTTATATATCTTCCCTGTACCCCCGTCGTCCCCTTTGTAGTTGTGTCACTGCGTCCCGGTCGTCATTTATATTCCCTGTGTCCCGGTGTCCCAGTCTGTAATTTCTCTTTGAGGTTCCCGGTCGTCATTTATATTCCCTGTATCCCCGTGTCCCGGTCGTCATTTGTGTCCCGGTCTGTAATTTCATCAGTTGACAAACATGACGTCAGTCGACAAACAATTTCATGACGCATACAGCTCAATCCTTACAATGACGTCAGTCGACACACCTGAAGTCACTCGACAGACACACAGACAACTTATTTTTATATATATAGATATATAGCTGTTGGGGGGGGGGGCTTGGGGGGGCATCGCGCCCCCAAGCTCCCCGCGCACGTAAGTCGTTACACGCCATATTAGTTACCTGCCATTGTAGTTGTGTCCCTGTGTCCCACCTGTGAATTGAGATAGATATAAATATATAAATTTTTTGAACTACATAAAACTTGCGAATATACAACATTCTTCGCTGTCCAATTTAACTACGTAAAACTTAAGAATATACAACATTCTCCCATGTCCTATTGTTTGTGCATATAAATAGATTGTTAGGTTTACCTAACTCTTGAACATGCAACATAAAATTGTCCATGGGAAAAGCAATCCGTATTCAGATCTATACCTGATCATTCTAATGATTGCCCTTTAGCTTTGTTGATGCTGATTGCTAATCAAACATTCCCTGTGTCCCCGTCGTCATTTATATATCCCCCTGTGCCCCCTGGCACCCCCCTTGTAGTTGTGTCCCTGTGTCCTGGTCGTCATTTATATTCCCAGTATTCCGGTCGTCATTTGTGTCCCGGTGTCCCAGTCTGTACTTTCTCTTTGAGTGTCGAGGTCGTCATTTATATTCCCTGTGTCCCAGCATCCCGGTCGTCATTTGTTTCCCGGTGTCCCGGTCTGTAATTTCTCTTCGAACAATCCCTGTGTCCCGGTCGTCATTTATATATCTTCCCTGTACCCCCGTCGTCCCCTTTGTAGTTGTGTCACTGTGTCCCGGTCGTCATTTATATTCCCTGTGTCCCGGTGTCCCAGTCTGTAATTTCTCTTTGAGGTTCCCGGTCGTCATTTATATTCCCTGTATCCCCGTGTCCCGGTCGTCATTTGTGTCCCGGTCTGTAATTTCATCAGTTGACAAACATGACGTCAGTCGACAAACAATTTCATGACGCATACCGCTCAATCCTTACAATGACGTCAGTCGACACACCTGAAGTCACTCGACAGACACACAGACAACTTATTTTTATATATATAGATATATAGCTGTTGGGGAGGGGGGCTTGGGGGGGCATCGCGCCCCCAAGCCCCCCGCGCGCGTAAGTCGTTACACGCCATATTAGTTACCTGCCATTGTAGTTGTGTCCCTGTGTCCCACCTGTGAATTGAGATAGATATAAATATATATATATATTTTTTGAACTACATAAAACTTGCGAATATACAACATTCTTCGCTGTCCAATTTAACTACGTAAAACTTAAGAATATACAACATTCTTCCATGTCCTATTGTTTGTGCATATAAATAGATTGTTAGGTTTACCTAACTCTTGAACATGCAACATAAAATTGTCCATGGGAAAAGCAATCCGTATTCAGATCTATACCTGATTATTCTAATGATTGCCCTTTAGCTTTGTTGATGATGATTGCTAATCAAACATTCCCTGTGTCCCCGTCGTCATTTATATATCCCCCTGTGCCCCCTGGCACCCCCCTTGTAGTTGTGTCCCTGTGTCCTGGTCGTCATTTATATTCATAGTATTCCGGTCGTCATTTGTGTCCCGGTGTCCCAGTCTGTACTTTCTCTTTGAGTGTCGAGGTCGTCATTTATATTCCCTGTGTCCCAGCATCCCGGTCGTCATTTGTTTCCGGTGTCCCGGTCTGTAATTTCTCTTCGAACAATCCCTGTGTCCCGGTCGTCATTTATATATCTTCCCTGTACCCCCGTCGTCCCCTTTGTAGTTGTGTCACTGTGTCCCGGTCGTCATTTATATTCCCTGTGTCCCGGTGTCCCAGTCTGTAATTTCTCTTTGAGGTTCCCGGTCGTCATTTATATTCCCTGTATCCCCGTGTCCCGGTCGTCATTTGTGTCCCGGTCTGTAATTTCATCAGTTGACAAACATGACGTCAGTCGACAAACAATTTCATGACGCATACAGCTCAATCCTTACAATTTTGTCAGTCGACACACCTGAAGTCACTCGACAGACACACAGACAACTTATTTTTATATATATAGATATATAGCTGTTGGGGGGGGGCTTGGGGGGCATCGCGCCCCCAAGCCCCCCGCGCGCGTAAGTCTTTACACGCCATATTAGTTACCTGCCATTGTAGTTGTGTCCCTGTGTCCCACCTGTGAATTGAGGTAGATATAAATATATATGTTTTTTGAACTACATAAAACTTGCGAATATACAACATTCTTCGCTGTCCAATTTAACTACGTAAAACTTAAGAATATACAACATTTTTCCATGTCCTATTGTTTTTGCATATAAATAGATTGTTAGGTTTACCTAACTCTTGAACATGCAACATAAAATTGTCCATGGGAAAAGCAATCCGTATTCAGATCTATACCTGATTATTCTAATGATTGCCCTTTAGCTTTGTTGATGATGATTGCTAATCAAACATTCCCTGTGTCCCCGTCGTCATTTATATATCCCCCTGTGCCCCCTGGCACCCCCCTTGTAGTTGTGTCCCTGTGTCCTGGTCGTCATTTATATTCCCAGTATTCCGGTCGTCATTTGTGTCCCGGTGTCCCAGTCTGTACTTTCTCTTTGAGTGTCGAGGTCGTCATTTATATTCCCAGTGTCCCAGCATCCCGGTCGTCATTTGTTTCCCGGTGTCTCGGTCTATAATTTCTCTTCGAACAATCCCTGTGTCCCGGTCGTCATTTATATATCTTCCCTGTACCCCCGTCGTCCCCTTTGTAGTTGTGTCACTGTGTCCCGGTCGTCATTTATATTCCCTGTGTCCCGGTGTCCCAGTCTGTAATTTCTCTTTGAGGTTCCCGGTCGTCATTTATATTCCCTAGTATTCCCCGTGTCCCGGTCGTCATTTGTGTCCCGGGCTGTAATTTCATCAGTTGACAAACATGACGTCAGTCGACAAACAATTTCATGACGCATACAGCTCAATCCTTACAATGACGTCAGTCGACACACCTGAAGTCACTCGACAGACACACAGACAACTTATTTTTATATATATAGATATATAGCTGTTGGGGGGGGGGGGGCTTGGGGGAATATCGCGCCCCCAAGCCCCCCGCACGCGTAAGTCGTTACACGCCATATTAGTTACCTGCCATTGTAGTTGTGTCCCTGTGTCCCACCTGTGAATTGAGATAGATATAAATATATATATTTTTTGAACTACATGAAACTTGCGAATATACAACATTCTTCACTGTCCAATTTAACTACGTAAAACTTAAGAATATACAACAATTTCATGACGCATACAGCTCAATCCTTACAATGACGTCAGTCGACACACCTGAAGTCACTCGACAGACACACAGACAACTTATTTTTATATATATAGATATATAGCTGTTGGGGGGGGGGGCTTGGGGGGCATCGCGCCCCCAAGCCCCCGCGCGCGTAAGTCGTTATACGCCATATTAGTTACCTGCCATTGTAGTTGTGTCCCTGTGTCCCACCTGTGAATTGAGATAGATATAAATATATATATTTTTTGAACTACATAAAACTTGCGAATATACAACATTCTTCGTTGTCCAATTTAACTACGTAAAAATTAAGAATCTACAACATTCTTCCATGTCCTATTGTTTGTGCATATAAATAGATTGTTAGGTTTACCTAACTCTTGAACATGCAACATAAAATTGTCCATGGGAAAAGCAATCCGTATTCAGATCTATACCTGATTATTCTAATGATTGCCCTTTAGCTTTGTTGATGCTGATAGCTAATCAAACATTCCCTGTGTCCCCGTCGTCTTTATATATCCCCCTGTGCCCCCTGGCACCCCCCTTGTAGTTGTGTCCCTGTGTCCTGGTCGTCATTTATATTCCCAGTATTCCGGTCGTCATTTGTTTCCCGGTGTCCCAGTCTGTACTTTCTCTTTGAGTGTCGAGGTCATCATTTATATTCCCTGTGTCCCAGCATCCCGGTCGTCATTTGTTTCCCGGTGTCCCGGTCTGTAATTTCTCTTCGAACAATCCCTCTGTCCCGGTCGTCATTTATATATCTTCCCTGTACCCCCGTCGTCCCCTTTGTAGTTGTGTCACTGTGTCCCGGTCGTCATTTATATTCCCTGTGTCCCGGTGTCCCATTCTGTAATTTTTCTTTGAGGTTCCCGGTCGTCATTTATATTCCCTGTATCCCCGTGTCCCGGTCGTCATTTGTGTCCCGGTCTGTAATTTCATCAGTTGACAAACATGACGTCAGTCGACAAACAATTTCATGACGCATACAGCTCAATCCTTACAATGACGTCAGTCGACACACCTGAAGTCACTCGACAGACCCACCGACAACTTATTTTTATATATATAGATATATAGCTGTTGGGGGGGGGCTTGGGGACATCGCGCCCCCAAGCCCCCCGCGCGCGTAAGTCGTTACACGCCATATTAGTTACCTGCCATTGTAGTTGTGTCCCTGTGTCCCACCTGTGAATTGAGATAGATATAAATATATATATTTTTTGAACTACATAAAACTTGCGAATATACAACATTCTTCGCTGTCCAATTTAACTACGTAAAACTTAAGAATATACAACATTCTTCCATGTCCTATTGTTTGTGCATATAAATAGATTGTTAGGTTTACCTAACTCTTGAACATGCAACATAAAATTGTCCATGGGAAAAGCAATCCGTATTCAGATCTATACCTGATTATTCTAATGATTGCCCTTTAGCTTTGTTGATGCTGATTGCTAATCAAACATTCCCTGTGTCCCCGTCGTCATTTATATATCCCCCTGTGCCCCCTGACACCCCCCTTGTAGTTGTGTCCCTGTGTCCTGGTCGTCATTTATATTCCCAGTATTCCGGTCGTCATTTGTGTCCCGGTGTCCCAGTCTGTACTTTCTCTTTCAGTGTCGAGGTCGTCATTTATATTCCCTGTGTCCCAGCATCCCGGTCGTTATTTGTTTCCCGGTGTCCCGGTCTGTAATTTCTCTTCGAACAATCCCTGTGTCCCGGTCGTCATTTATATATCTTCCCTGTACCCCCGTCGTCCCCTTTGTAGTTGTGTCACTGTCTCCCGGTCGTCATTTATATTCCCTGTGTCCCGGTGTCCCAGTCTGTAATTTCTCTTTGAGGTTCCCGGTCGTCATTTATATTCCCTGTATCCCCGTGTCCCGGTCGTCATTTGTGTCCCGGTCTGTAATTTCATCAGTTGACAAACATGACGTCAGTCGACAAACAATTTCATGACGCATACAGCTCAATCCTTACAATGACGTCAGTCGACACACCTGAAGTCACTCGACAGACACACAGACAACTTATTTTTATATATATAGATATATAGCTGTTGGGGGGGGGGGTGCTTGGGGGGGTATCGCGCCCCCAAGCCCCCCGCGCGCGTAAGTCGTTACACGCCGTATTAGTTACCTGCCATTGTAGTTGTGTCCCTGTGTCCCACCTGTGAATTGAGATAGATATAAATATATATATTTTTTGAACTACATAAAACTTGCGAATATACAACATTCTTCGCTGTCCCATTTAACTACGTAAAACTTAAGAATATACAAAATTCTTCCATGTCCTATTGTTTGTGCATATAAATAGATTGTTAGGTTTACCTAACTCTTGAACATGCAACATAAAATTGTCCATGGGAAAAGCAATCCGTATTCAGATCTATACCTGATTATTCTAATGATTGCCCTTTAATTGATGCTGATTGCTAATCAAACATTCCCTGTGTCCCCGTCGTCATTTATATATCCCCCTGTGCCCCCTGGCACCCCCCTTGTAGTTGTGTCCCTGTGTCCTGGTCGTCATTTATATTCCCAGTATTCCGGTCGTCATTTGTGTCCCGGTGTCCCAGTCTGTACTTTCTCTTTGAGTGTCGAGGTCGTCATTTATATTCCCTGTGTCCCAGCATCCCGGTCGTCATTTGTTTCCCGGTTTCCCGGTCTGTAATTTCTCTTCGAACAATCCCTGTGTCCCGGTCGTCATTTATATTCCCTGTGTCCCGGTGTCCCAGTCTGTAATTTCTCTTTGAGGTTCCCGGTCGTCATTTATATTCCCTGTATCCCCGTGTCCCGGTCGTCATTTGTGTCCTGGTCTGTAATTTCATCAGTTGACAAACATGACGTCAGTCGACAAACAATTTCATGACGCATACAGCTCAATCCTTACAATGACGTCAGTCGACACACCTGAAGTCACTCGACAGACACACAGACAACTTATTTTTATATATATAGATATATAGCTGTTGGGGGGGGCTTGGGGGGCATCGCGCCCCCAAGCCCCCCGCGCGCGTAAGTCGTTACACGCCATATAAGTTACCTGCCATTGTAGTTGTGTCCCTGTGTCCCACCTGTGAATTGAGATAGATATAAATATATATATTTTTTGAACTACATAAAACTTGCGAATATACAACATTCTTCGCTGTCCAATTTAACTACGTAAAACTTAAGAATATACAACATTCTTCCATGTCCTATTGTTTGTGCATATAAATAGATTGTTAGGTTTACCTAACTCTTGAACATGCAACATAAAATTGTCCATGGGAAAAGCAATCCGTATTCAGATCTATACCTGATTATTCTAATGATTGCCCTTTAGCTTTGTTGATGCTGATTGCTAATCAAACATTCCCTGTGTCCCCGTCGTCATTTATATATTCCCCTGTGCCCCCTGGCACCCCCCTTGTAGTTGTGTCCCTGTGTCCTGGTCGTCATTTATATTCCCAGTATTCCGGTCGTCATTTGTGTCCCGGTGTCCCAGTCTGTACTTTCTCTTTGAGTGTCGAGGTCGTCATTTATATTCCCTGTGTCCCAGCATCCCGGTCGTCATTTGTTTCCCGGTGTCCCGGTCTGTAATTTCTCTTCGAACAATCAGTGTGTCCCGGTCGTCATTTATATATCTTCCCTGTACCCCCGTCGTCCCCTTTGTTGTTGTGTCACTGTGTCCCGGTCGTCATTTATATTCCCTGTGTCCCGGTGTCCCAGTCTGTAATTTCTCTTTGAGGTTCCCGGTCGTCATTTATATTCCCTGTATCCCCGTGTCCCGGTCGTCATTTGTGTCCCGGTCTGTAATTTCATCAGTTGACAAACATGACGTCAGTCGACAAACAATTTCATGACGCATACAGCTCAATCCTTACAATGACGTCAGTCGACACACCTGAAGTCTCTCGACAGACACACAGACAACTTATTTTTATATATATAGATATATAGCTGTTGGGGGGGGGCTTGGGGGGCATCGCGCCCCAAAGCCCCCCGCGCGCGTAAGTCGTTACACGCCATATTAGTTACCTGCCATTGTAGTTGTGTCCCTGTGTCCCACCTGTGAATTGAGATAGATATAAATATATATATTTTTTGAACTACATAAAACTTGCGAATATACAACATTCTTCGCTGTCCAATTTAACTACGTAAAACTTAAGAATATACAACATTCTTCCATGTCCTATTGTTTGTGCATATAAATAGATTGCTAGGTTTACCTAACTCTTGAACATGCAACATAAAATTGTCCATGGGAAAAGCAATCCGTATTCAGATCTATACCTGATTATTCTAATGATTGCCCTTTAGCTTTGTTGATGCTGATTGCCAATCAAACATTCCCTGTGTCCCCGTCGTCATTTATATATCCCCCTGTGCCCCCTGGCACCCCCCTTGTAGTTGTGTCCCTGTGTCCTGGTCGTCATTTATATTCCCAGTATTCCGGTCGTCATTTGTGTCCCGGTGTCCCAGTCTGTACTTTCTCTTTGAGTGTCGAGGTCGTCATTTATATTCCCTGTGTCCCAGCATCCCGGTCGTCATTTGTTTCCCGGTGTCCTGGTCTGTAATTTCTCTTCGAACAATCCCTGTGTCCCGGTCGTCATTTATATATCTTCCCTGTACCCCCGTCGTCCCCTTTGTAGTTGTGTCACTGTGTCCCGGTCGTCATTTATATTCCCTGTGTCCTGGTGTCCCAGTCTGTAATTTCTCTTTGAGGTTCCCGGTCGTCATTTAAATTCCCTGTATCCCCTTGTCCCGGTCGTCATTTGTGTCCCGGTCTGTAATTTCATCAGTTGACAAACATGACGTCAGTCAACAAACAATTTCATGACGCATACAGCTCAATCCTTACAATGACGTCAGTTGACACACCTGAAGTCACTCGACAGACACACAGACAACTTATTTTTATATATATAGATATATAGCTGTTGGGGGGACTTGGGGGGCATCGCGCCCCCAAGCCCCCCGCGCGCGTAAGTCGTTACACGCCATATTAGTTACCTGCCATTGTAGTTGTGTCCCTGTGTCCCATCTGTGAATTGAGATAGATATAAATATATATATTTTTTGAACTACATAAAACTTGCGAATATACAACATTCTTCGCTGTCCAATTTAACTACGTAAAACTTAAGAATATACAACATTCTTCCATGTCCTATTGTTTGTGCATATAAATAGATTGTTAGGTTTACCTAACTCTTGAACATGCAACATAAAATTGTCCATGGGAAAAGCAATCCGTATTCAGATCTATACCTGATTATTCTAATGATTGCCCTTTAGCTTTGTTGATGCTGATTGCTAATCAAACATTCCCTGTGTCCCCGTCGTCATTTATATATCCCCCTGTGCCCCCTGGCACCCCCCTTGTAGTTGTGTCCCTGTGTCCTGGTCGTCATTTATATTCCCAGTATTCCGGTCGTCATTTGTGTCCCGGTGTCCCAGTCTGTACTTTCTCTTTGAGTGTCGAGGTCGTCATTTATATTCCCTGTGTCCCAACATCCCGGTCGTCATTTGTTTCCTGGTGTCCCGGTCTGTAATTTCTCTTCGAACAATCCCTGTGTCCCGGTCGTCATTTATATATCTTCCCTGTACCCCCGTCGTCCCCTTTGTAGTTGTGTCACTGTGTCCCGGTCGTCATTTATATTCCCTGTGTCCCGGTGTCCCAGTCTGTAATTTCTCTTTGAGGGTTCCCGGTCGTCATTTATATTCCCTGTATCCCCGTGTCCCGGTCGTCATTTGTGTCCCGGTCTGTAATTTCATCAGTTGACAAACATGACGTCAGTCGACAAACAATTTCATGACGCATACAGCTCAATCCTTACAATGACGCCAGTCGACACACCTGAAGTCACTCGACAGACACACAGACAACTTATTTTTATATATATAGATATATAGCTGTTGGGGGGGGGGGGGCTTGGGGGGCATCGCGCCCCCAAGCCCCCCCGCGCGCGTAAGTCGTTACACACCATATTAGTCACCTGCCATTGTAGTTGTGTCCCTGTGTCCCACCTGTGAATTGAGATAGATATAAATATATATATTTTTTGAACTACATAAAACTTGCGAATATACAACATTCTTTGCTGTCCAATTTAACTACTTAAAACTTAAGAATATACAACATTCTTCCATGTCCTATTGTTTGTGCATATAAATAGATTGTTAGGTTTACCTAACTCTTGAACATGCAACATAAAATTGTCCATGGGAAAAGCAATCCGTATTCAGATCTATACCTGATTATTCTAATGATTGCCCTTTAGCTTTGTTGATGCTGATTGCTAATCAAACATTCCCTGTGTCCCCGTCGTCATTTATATATCCCCCTGTGCCCCCTGGCACCCCCCTTGTAGTTGTGTCCCTGTTTCCTGGTCGTCATTTATATTCCCAGTATTCCGGTCGTCATTTGTGTCCCGGTGTCCCAGTCTGTACTTTCTCTTTGAGTGTCGAGGTCGTCATTTATATTCCCTGTGTCCCAACATCCCGGTCGTCATTTGTTTCCTGGTGTCCCGGTCTGTAATTTCTCTTCGAACAATCCCTGTGTCCCGGTCGTCATTTATATATCTTCCCTGTACCCCCGTCGTCCCCTTTGTAGTTGTGTCACTGTGTCCCGGTCGTCATTTATATTCCCTGTGTCCCGGTGTCCCAGTCTGTAATTTCTCTTTGAGGTTCCCGGTCGTCATTTATATTCCCTGTATCCTCGTGTCCCGGTCGTCATTTGTGTCCCGGTCTGTAATTTCATCAGTTGACAAACATGACGTCAGTCGACAAACAATTTCATGACGCATACAGCTCAATCCTTACAATGACGTCAGTCGACACACCTTAAGTCACTCGACAGACACACAGACAACTTATTTTTATATATATTGATATATAGCTGTTGGGGGGGGGGGGGCTTGGGGGGCATCGCGCCCCCAAGCCCCCCGAGCGCGTAAGTCGTTACACGCCATATTAGTTACCTGCCATTGTAGTTGTGTCCCTGTGTCCCACCTGTGAATTGAGATAGATATAAATATATATATTTTTTGAACTACATAAAACTTAAGAATATACAACATTCTTCGCTGTCCAATTTAACTACGTAAAACTTAAGAATATACAACATTCTTCCATGTCCTATTGTTTGTGCATATAAATAGATTGTTAGGTTTACCTAACTCTTGAACATGCAACATAAAATTGTCCATGGGAAAAGCAATCCGTATTCAGATCTATACCTGATTATTCTAATGATTGCCCTTTAGCTTTGTTGATGCTGATTGCTAATCAAACATTCCCTGTGTCCCCGTCGTCATTTATATATCCCCCTGTGCCCCCTGGCACCCCCCTTGTAGTTGTGTCCCTGTGTCCTGGTCGTCATTTATATTCCCAGTATTCCGGTCGTCATTTGTGTCCCGGTGTCCCAGTCTGTACTTTCTCTTTGAGTGTCGAGGTCGTCATTTATATTCCCTGTGTCCCAGCATCCCGGTCGTCATTTGTTTCCCGGTGTCCCGGTCTGTAATTTCTCTTCGAACATCCCTGTGTTCCGGTCGTCATTTATATATCTTCCCTGTACCCCCGTCGTCCCCTTTGTAGTTGTGTCACTG
>NW_027067078.1:0-15634 GCF_032884065.1 Artemia franciscana | reverse complement strand
TTTAGTTGTAGCACGTGTGGTGGAAACCCTGAAAGATCCACGGAATTTAAAATTCAGATGGATAATTAACCGCTTCATTTGGTTCCAAAACTGTGTTTGTGGTATTACCGTCATTTATAATTGCATCTTGCAAATAATGTATTGTTCAGAGCGGAGCTTGGTCTGATTCAGGCGGATATGTAGCCAACGTTCTGATTCAATTTTAGCACACATATCAACGACGAATTGGTGAAACAATTGACGGCATTTTAAAATATAATTTTCTTCATCCTGCCGAATCATTAGTCTATAGGAATAATAATGCATTGCACTGCATTTCTTATTCATTTCTTTGTTAGTGGCTGGATTCATCAATTTAATATTAAAGTGATAGCCGTCGGCTCCATCCCAAAAAATGATAGGATATTGTAGGGCATCGTAGCATCGATGAGTTTCAGCAATTCTTAACAACTGAGCGTTTCGCTTATGAAAAATAATATCTCGAGGTAAAAACTGATCACCGACCATAACGATTGCCACTTCGTCGACAGTTGGAGCATTGTATCTACGCACATGTTGGCCAGGAGGCGTTTTGCCAGCGGAAATAACAATTTTATGCGTATCAGTAGGCATCAAATCGATGGCTGTTTTGAACAGACGCACTAAATTATTATTTTCGTGGAAAAGATGTTGCAATTGGGAAACGATTGTCCTTTCAACATTGGGAGAAATTTCGCAACGTGCATTCAATTCAGAATTTCTATCACTGATGAAGTACAATTGTAAAATTTTGTGATTCTCGCCTGAGAATGGTAGAAGGGACCCTGCTCTATGATAAATTTCCCCTTTTACTTTAAAAGTAGACATAAAATGATCTGAATTTTCGATTTGGTCTCCAAACGATGTCATTTGGAAACATAAGTTATATTTTCTGATTTGTGACAAAAAACAGTTAGATTCTGACGTAGTTCCAGTAAGAAAAGTCTTCAATGGCTCTGGTGGTGCAGCCGATAGAGGAGGTTTAACTTTTCCTGAGGCGCAACACATTCCCATTGTTTCACCATTGAATTTCAAGGCCTTACAATAGGGACAAATTTTAGACATAGTCGCGATTTGAACACATCTACTCAAGCTATAATCATCGACTGGGCTGTACGTGAATGCCAGGCGATAACTTTCAGGTTGCTCTGATTCCTCGGCACGCTTTCTTTTCTTACTTTCTCTATCAGCAGCAAGCCTGATTTCTTGCTGTTCTTGTGATTCCTCGGCACGCCTTCTTTTTTCACTTTCTCTTTTAGCAGCAAGTCTGGTTTCATGTTGCTCTGGTAGTTCCTCGGCATGCCTTCTTTTTTCACTTTCTCTTTTAGCAGCAAGTCTGGTTTCATGTTGCTCTGGTAGTTCCTCGGCACGCCTTCTTTTTTCACTTTCTCTTTTAGCAGCAAGTCTGGTTTCGCGTTGCTGTGGTAGTTCTTCGGCACCCTTTCTGTTCTTTCTTTCTCTATCAGCCTCAAGCCTGTTTCCTTGCTGTTCTTTTGATTCCTCGGCACGCTTTCTTTTCTTACTTTCTCTATCAGCCTCAAGCCTCTTTCCTTGCTGTTCTTTTGATTCCTCGGCACGCTTTCTTTTCTTACTTTCTCTATCAGCAGCAAGTTTTTTGGCATAGACTCTTTGAGCATCTTCCTCGGCTGTTGCCATTGTAAGTTCATCAGTCATTTTACAGTTAAACATTAATAGATTTCTACGTGAACGCATGTCTTAAATATCTTTAATGACGTCACCGTCATAACAAAAATGACGACAACTAACTTCATGACATCAGTCACCACACAAACATGACGTCACCCGACAGACAGACCCACACATCCACAGACAACTTATTTTTATATATATACTAGCTGTTGGGGTGGCGCTTCGCGCCACCCCAACACCTAGTTGGTGGGGGCGCTTCGCGGCCACCCCCCAAGCCCCCCCGCGCGCGTAAGTCGTTATGCGCCATATTAGTTACGCGCCATTGTAGTTGTGTCCCTATGTCCCACCTGTGAATATAGATATATATATATATATGTTTTTAACTACGTAAAACTTGCGAATATACAACATTCTTTGCTGTCCCATTGTCTGTGCATATAAATAGATTGTTTACCGACTCTTGAAAATGCAACATATAATGGTCCATGGGAAAACAATCTGTATTCAGATCCATACCTCATGATTCTAATGATTGCCCTTGAGCTTTGTTGATGGTGATTGCTAATCTACCATTCCCTGTGTCGCCATCGTCATTTATATATCCCCTTGTGCCCCCCGGCGTCCCCTTTGTAGTTTTGTCCCTGTGTCCCGGTCGTCATTTGTGTCCCGGTGTCCCAGTCTGTGATTTCTCTTTGAGTGTCCCGGGCGTCATTTATGTCTCCTTTATTTTTTTCCTTTTTTCTTTTTTTTCTTTTTTAGTTTATTTAGATTTTTAGATTTTTTAGTTTTTTTATTAGTTTTTAGTTTTTTTGTAGTTTTTACCATTTTTTTACTTTTTTATATTTATTAATATTTTTTTAGTTTTCTTTTTCTCTTATTTTTCAGTTTTTTCCTTTTTTTTTAGTTTTTTCTTTTTTAGTTTTTAGTTTTTTTGTGTTTTTTACCTTTTTTTAGTTTTTTTAGTTTTTATAGTTTTTTAGCTTTTTTAGTTTTTTTATTAGTTTTTAGTTTTTTTTTAGTTTTTGCCTTTTTTTAGTTTTTTCAGTTTTTTTTTAGTTTTTAGTTTTTTACCTTTTTTAGTTTTTTTTAGTTTTTTAGCTTTTTTAGTTTTTTTTCTTTTTAGTTTTTTTTTGTAGTTTTTACCTTTTTTAGTTTTTTTTCTTCTTTTGTATTAGTGTGAAATAATTCAGACGTCATATGCGGACAAACACGACGTCACTCGACAGACAGACAGACAGACATAACCCACAAACAACTTATTTTTATATATATTTATTCATATTTTTTTAGTTTTCTTTTTCTCTTTTATTTTTCAGTTTTTTCCTTTTTTTTAGTTTTTTTCTTTTTTAGTTTTTAGTTTTTTTTAGTTTTTTACCTTTTTTTAGTTTTTTTTAGTTTTTTTAGTTTTTTAGCTTTTTTAGTTTTTTTTATTAGTTTTTATTTTTTTTGTAGTTTTTGCCTTTTTTTATTTTTTTCAGTTTTTTTTAGTTATTATATTTTTACCTTTTTTTAGTTTTTTTTTAGTTTTTTAGCTTTTTTAGTTTTTTTTCTTTTTAGTTTTTTTTTGTAGTTTTTACCTTTTTTAGTTTTTTTCTTCTTTTGTATTAGTGTGAAATAATTCAGACGTCATATGCGGACAAACATGACGTCACCTGATCCACAGATCCACAGATCCACACACAGACAACTTATTTGAGTGTCGTCATTTATTTAGATTGTCAGGTTTACCGACTCTTGAACATGCAACATATAATTGTCCATGGGAAAAACAATCCATACTCAGATTTATACCTCATGATTCTAATGATTGCCCTTGAGCTTTGTTGAGATTTACACCTAGTTGGTGGGGGCGCTTCGCGCCCCCCCCAAGCCCCCCCCGCGCGTAAGTCGTTACGCGCCATATTAGTTACGCGCCATATTAGTTACGCGCCATTGTAGTTGTGTCCCTGTGTCCCACCTGTGAATATAGATAGATTTATATATGTGTTTCAAACTACGTAAAAATTGCGAATATACAACATTCTTGGCTTTCCCATTGTCTGTCCATATACAAAGCCGTATGTACTAATAATGACGTCATATGCAAACGCTCTTTTTACAAACAAACAAACATGCATGCACACAACTCGTTTTTATATAGATAGATAGATAGATAGATACAATACAAATTAACTACGTAAAACTTGTGAATATACAACAGTCTTCGCTGTCCCATTGTCTGTGCGTATAAATAGATTGTCAGGTTTACCGACCCTCAAAGATGCAACATACAATTGTACATTGGTAAAGCAATCTGTATTAAGATCTATACCGCATTTTTCTAGTGATTGCCCTTGAGCTTTGTTGATGGTGGTTGCAAATGCTAATCGAATTGGGAATTGCAATCTTTTAAATTGAAAAAGCAGATCCGTTGGAATCATGGGAATGCGAGGAATAAGAACAGCCTCACCCTCATAAGGCCCTGTCAAGATTGTGGCATCTATTAGGTTTTCCATTGTTTTTTTTTTACGGCAAGTCGCGTGCCATTGCAAAGCTTTGGTGGGTTGATATTTCTTAAAAGTATTATTGGTACGCCTATTTTTAGTTGTAGCAGGTGTGGTGGACACCCTGAAGGATCTATGGAATTTAAAAATTCAGATGGATAATTAACCGCTTCATTTGGTTCCGAAATACAAATTAACTGCGTAAAACTTGAGAATATACAACATTCTTCGCTGTCCAATTCTCGCTGCATATAAATAGATTGTCAGGTTTACCGACCCTCGAACATGCAACGTACAATTGTCCATGGGAAAAACAATCAGTATTAAGATCAATACCACATTTTTCTAATGATTGACCTTGAGCTTTGTTAATGGTGATTGCAAATGCTAATCGAATTGGGAATTGCAATCTTTTAAATTGAAAAGGCAGATCTGTTGGAATCATGGGAATGCGAGGAATAAGAACAGCCTCACCCTCAAAAGGACCTGTCAGGATTGTGGTCTCTATTAGGTTTTCCATTGTTTTTTTTACGGCAAGTCGTGTGCCATTGCAAAGCTTTGGTGGGTTTATGTTACGTAACAATATTATTGGTACGCCTATTTTTAGTTGTAGCACGTGTGGTGGAAACCCTGAAAGATCTATGGAATTTAAAAATTCAGATGGATAATTAACCGCTTCATTTGGTTCCAAAACTGTGTCGACTGACTTGTAAAGGACTGCCTGGTCTTGAATCTTGGTCAAAACAATATTGTTGATTTCGTGGACGTCTATATTTTTGGGTGCGAGAATCGCTCTTTCACTTAGCCATTTATTATTTTTATAATTTTTTAGAATATTCGGAAATACTTTTTCAATCAATTCATTTTTGGACGTCACTAAATTACAGAAATCAGCAGGTAGTTGTATACGCCCTGAAATTGAGTCTACTGGGAGCTTTCCGTTTCCCATTGCTAGCAATTGATCTGAAAATGTTTGACCAGAGTCATCGTTTTGCAATCGGACACGCATATTTGTAGTTAATTTTAATGTTTTTACGTGTGCCCATAAATTAGAATTTTTCAGGCAAGCATTCATTTCGTCTGCAGGAGTTGATCTAGGTATTATAGGTAATGTTTGCCTGAAATCTCCCGCAAGCAATATTAAGGTGCTGCCAAAGGGTTTCGACTTCCCTCGCAAATCTTTCAAGCATTGATCCAGAGCCTCGAGCGATTTTTTGTGTGCCATTGTGCACTCATCCCAAATAATAAGTTTGCATTGCTGCAATACTTTACCCATCCCAGATGATTTGGAAATATTGCACGTGGGAGTTTCTGTAGAATGCAAGTTCAGAGGCAATTTCAAAGCGGAATGAGCAGTTCTTCCACCAGGCAGCAATGTTGCGGCTATTCCGGACGACGCAATTGCCAACGCTATATCATTTTTAGATCGAATTGATGCCAGAATCAGTTTTATCACAAACGTTTTACCAGTACCTCCTGGCGCATCCAAAAAGAAAATTTCTCCAACGTTGTTATCGACACAATGCATTATCGTATCATAAATGTCTTTTTGTTCCGACGTTAACTTGGAAATGTTATTTTGTACATACGTCAATAGATCACTCGTACTGTAACTTTGTTCACGATCCAATTCTACACATGTCGAAACAGCAGCGATACGGTTAGGTGAAGGCATTCCCAAACCCTGAAGAGGTTTGTTTGCCATACTTATGCAAATATCTTCTATAACAACTAAAGTGTAGTTATAAATTTCTGGTGTAAAATCAAAAGTCATGTCTGACGTCTCTAACTGTTTTCGATGAAGTATATCTTCGGACATTTTTGACTTATATTTTTCCCATAAATCTGTAGGAGCTGATGGAGAGCAAGTTGTTAAAATGATGCCAAACAATGCACGAATTTGACTTGAGGTTGACGTTTCGCACGCGTCATTGATGCAGTTATCCCAGTGTTGGTCATTCTCCAATAAATTCAGAGCTTGGCATGCACTACGTTAAGTGTCATGTATAGTACCATTTACAGTCCTCAAATACTCAAAGGATGTCGGACCGGGTACATTCACCAAAAGCAGGCGTAGAAAGAAGCATTCATGTTGATTGGGGTGAACGGTGTAGAGTCTTCCTATCGTGGTATCTTTGAAGATGGTAGGTTGGCCGTCGACTGACTTACCCTGTTTTCGACGTTCAAATACTTTATTTTTAGTATTCCACGTGTAATACGAAGGCACTTCAGTATACAGCAGTTTTTTCGCAAAAGAATCATTTTTGCAAAGCGAAAAAAAAGCTGTTAATGTTGTATCCGGTGGATTCAGGACTCTTTGTTGCACGTTGGTTTCCGTGAAATAAACACGTTGACCATTCTGTAAATGTACCGCTAAGTGAACAACAGCTGGACTACGTTCATGTATCGGAAATGAAAGAATTCGCCAAACAGCTTCATTACTGCTTATGTATCTTCCAGCCTGATATTCTACGATTTCATTGAAATCTTTGATTTCGGACTGCAAGCCAAAAACTGCCATGTCACTGCCTTTGTTGACGTATTTACATATATATTTGATTGCCTTTACGGAGTTACAGTATTCAATTTTTATGTGTGCATTAAATGTTTTTGATAATAAAGGGGAATATGGAACAACCCACTGGTTATCTATTTCGATGGTGGTACCGTTACGCTTCTTTATTATTGCTGTTTTACCGCCATCTTCAGTAGATCTTCTTCTATATTGTGGGTAACCATCATTGCCAGTAATTGTTTTGGGTACTAAAAGTCGAGGATATTGCTTTGTGCACCTTCCTTTGGCCATGCATGGTGAATTTTCGTTCAGTGCACCGCAAGGTCCATGTATCATATTTTTTACAATAATATCATGTAACCCCTTATCGACATTTTTATCAGGTATTTCAGCGGAAATCACATCATCAATTTCGTTTGAAGTAATTTTTTTATGTAGCCAGATTAGTATATGTGCGTGTGGCAAACCTCGTTTTTGCCATTCCACTGAGTACATCCAGCATCGCACTGACCCAAACACTTCATGTTTTACAAGGTAGTTTATCAGTGATTTCAACTTTTGCCGGAAGACACGTGCCGTAATGTCATGCCTATGAACCGCCGATTGTCCTTGAAGTAAAAGCTGCAGTATCTCGTCCCAAGATTGATTACATGTAAATGTAATAAATAAATCTGGACGACCATAGAGACGAACATACGCAATAGCATCTTGAGCATATTCATGCATATGACGGGGACTGCCAACATATGACGAAGGTAAAATTGTTAATCTTCCAACGTTTGTGGTATTACCGTCATTTATAACTGCATCTCGCAAATGAATGTATTGTTCAGAGCGGAGCTTGGTCTGATTCAGGCGGATATATAGCAAACGTTCTGATTCAATTTTAGCATACATATCAACCATAAATTGTGGTATTACCGTCATTTATAACTGCATCTCGCAAATGAATGTATTGTTCAGAGCGGAGCTTGGTCTGATTCAGGCGGATATATAGCAAACGTTCTGATTCAATTTTAGCATACATATCAACCATAAATTGGTGAAACAATTCACGGCATTTTAAAATATAATTTTCTTCATCCTGCCGAATCATTAGTCTATAGGAATAATAATGCATTGCACTGCATTTTTTATTCATTTCTTTGTTAGTGGCTGGATTCATCAATTTAATATTAAAGTGATAGCCGTCGGCTCCATCCCAAAAAATGATAGGATATTGTAGGGCATCGTAGCATCGATGAGTTTCAGCAATTCTTAACAACTGAGCGTTTCGCTTATGTAGAATAATATCTCGAGGTAAAAACTGATCACCGACCATAACGATTGCCACTTCGTCGATAGTCGGAGCATTGTATCTACGCACATGTTGGCCAGGAGGCGTTTTGTCAGCGGAAATAACAATTTTATGAGTATCAGTAGGCATCAAATCGATGGCTGTTTTGAACAGACGCACTAACTTATTATTTTCGCGGAAAAGATGTTGCAATTGGGAAACGATTGTCCTTTCAACGTTGGGAGAAATTTCGCAACGTGCATTCAATTCAGAATTTCTATCACTGATGAAGTACAATTGTAAAAATTTATGATTCTCGCCTGAGAATGGTAGAAGGGACCCTGCTTTATGATAAATTTGCCCTTTTACTTTGAAAGTAGACAAAAATTGATCTGGATTTTCGATTTGGGCTCCAAACGACGTCATTTGGAAACATGAGTTGTATTGTCTGATTTTTGACAAAAAACGCTTAGATTCTGACGTAGTTCCAGTAAGGAAAGTCTTCAATGGCTCTGGTGGTGCAGCCAATAGAGGAAGTTTAACTTTTCCTGAGGCGCAACACATTCCCATTGTTTCACCATTGAATTTCAAGGCCTTGCAATAGGGACAAATTTTAGACATTGTCCCGATTTGAACACATCTACTCAAGCTATAATCATCGACTGGGTTGTACCTGAATGCCAGGCGATAACTTTCAGATTGCTCTGATTCCTCGGCACGCTTTCTTTTCTTACTTTCTCTATCAGCAGCAAGCCTGTTTCCCGGCTGGTCTTTTGATTCCTCGGCACGCCTTCTTTTTTCACTTTCTCTTTTAGCAGCAAGTCTGCTTCTGCGTTGCTCTAGTAGTTCCTCGGCACGCCTTCTTTTTTCACTTTCTCTTTTAGCAGCAAGTCTGCTTCTGCGTTGCTCTGGTAGTTCCTCGGCATGCTTTCTGTTCTTTCTTTCTCTATCAGCCTCAAGCCTGCTGGTCTTTTGATTCCTGGTCGCTTTCTCTTTGAGTGTCGTCATTTATTTTTTTCTTTTTTAGTTCTTTTAGTTTTTACCTTTTTTAGTTTTTTTTTAGTTTTTTAGATGAAAATTTTTTTTAGTTTTTTCCTTTTTTTCTTTTTAGTTTTTTATTGGTTTTTACCTTTATTTTAGCTTATTTTTCAGTTTTTTCCTTTTTTTTTAGTTTTTTTTTTTATTTTTTATTTTTTTTAGTTTTTTACCTTTTTTTAGTTTTTTTAGTTTTTTTAGCTTTTTTAGTTTTTTAGCTTTTTTACTTTTTTTATTAGTTTTTAGTTTTTTTGTAGTTTTTGCCTTTTTTTAGTTTTTTCAGTTTTTTTTAGTTTTTTATTGGTTTTTACCTTTATTTTAGCTTATTTTTCAGTTTTTTCCTTTTTTTTAGTTTTTTTTAGTTTTTAGTTTTTTTAGTTTTTTACCTTTTTTTAGTTTTTTTAGTTTTTTAGTTTTTTAGCTTTTTTATTTTTTTTATTAGTTTTTAGTTTTTTTTGTAGTTTTTGCCTTTTTTTTAGTTTTTTAGCTTTTTTATTAATTTTTAGTTTTTTTTGTAGTTTTTGCCTTTTTTTAGTTTTTTTAGTTTTTTAGCTTTTTTATTTTTTTTATTAGTTTTTAGTTTTTTTTGTAGTTTTTGCCTTTTTTTAGTTTTTTCAGTTTTGACGTCACCTGATCCAGTTTTTTCAGGTGACGTCACCTGATCCACGATCCACAGATCCACAGACAACTTATTTTTATATATATAGATAGTTTTTTTTTTTACTTATGTCCTGGTCGTCATTTATACTCCCTGTGTCCCGGTGCTTTGTTGATTGCTAATCGAACATTCCTTTTGTCCTGGTCACTTTCTCTTTGAGTGTCGTCATTTATTTTTTTCTTTTTTAGTTCTTTTAGTTTTTACCTTTTTTAGTTTTTTTTAGTTTTTTAGATGAAAATTTTTTTTAGTTTTTTCCTTTTTTTCTTTTTAGTTTTTTATTGGTTTTTACCTTTATTTTAGCTTATTTTTCAGTTTTTTCCTTTTTTTTAGTTTTTTTTTATTTTTTATTTTTTTTAGTTTTTTAACTTTTTTTAGTTTTTTAAGTTTTTTTAGTTTTTTAGCTTGTTTACTTTTTTTATTAGTTTTTAGTTTTTTTTTGTAGTTTTTGCCTTTTTTTAGTTTTTTCAGTTTTGTTTTTTAGTTTTTTATTGGTTTTTACCTTTATTTTAGCTTATTTTTCAGTTTTTTCCTTTTTTTTAGTTTTTTTTAGTTTTTAGTTTTTTTAGTTTTTTACCTTTTTTTAGTTTTTTTAGTTTTTTTAGTTTTTTAGCTTTTTTATTTTTTTTATTAGTTTTTAGTTTTTTTTGTAGTTTTTGCCTTTTTTTAGTTTTTTTAGTTTTTTAGCTTTTTTATTAGTTTTTAGTTTTTTTTGTAGTTTTTGCCTTTTTTTAGTTTTTTTAGTTTTTTAGCTTTTTTATTTTTTTTATTAGTTTTTAGTTTTTTTTTGTAGTTTTTGCCTTTTTTTAGTTTTTTCAGTTTTGACGTCACCTGATCCAGTTTTTTCAGGTGACGTCACCTGATCCATCCACAGATCCACACACAGACAACTTATTTTTATATATATAAGATATAATCTGGCGTAACGGACAGACAACTGATTTTTATATATATAGATATATATATATACTAGCTGTTGGGGTGGCGCTTCGCGCCACCCCAACACCTAGTTGGTGGGGCGCTTCGCGCCCCCCAAGCCCCCCCGCGCGCGTAAGTCGTTACGCGCCATATTAGTTACGCGCCATTGTAGTTGTGTCCCTGTGTCCCACCTGTGAATATAGATAGATTTATATATGTGTTTCAAACTACGTAAAAATTGCGAATATACAACATTCTTGGCTTTCCCACTACTGGGTGCTTTTCGTTTCCAATTGCCAGCAATTGATCTGAAAATGTTTGACCAGAGTCATCGTTACACAGACAGACAATATATAGAAAATATATATATAAAATATAAATATATATATATTTTCTTTTTAGTTTTTTTGTAGTTTTTACCTTTTTTAGTTTTTTTCTTCTTTTGTATTAATGCTAAAGCCAAGGTTCAAACCTGGAGCCTCTCGGACCTAGAACCTGAAACATAACGCTTTACCAACTCAGCTACTTCGGCTTGAATACATTCGTTTTGAGCAGCTTCCTCAGGTGTTGCTATTGTAGGTTCTTCAGTCATTTTAAAATTAGAAATTTCTCTTTCAACGGTCTTTTTATAATTAAAAATTTGTGTTTGAACGATATTCTTAAATACCTGTGTCCTGGTCGTCATTTATATTCCCTGTGTCCCGGTCGTCATTTGTGTCCCGGTATCCCAGTCTGTAATTTCTCTTTGAGTGTCCCGGTCTGTAATTTCTCTTTGAGTGTTTTTTCTTTTTAGTATTTTTTAGTTTTTTACATTTTTTCTTTTTTCAGTTTTCTTTTTCTTTTTTATTTTTCAGCGTGTCCTGGTCGTCATTTATATTCCCTGTGTCCCTGTCGTCATGTTTTTTACATTTTTTCTTTTTTCAGTTTTCTTTTTCTTTTTTATTTTTCAGCTTCACTATGAAATACATATCGCCGAACCTTTGTTTTTTTTTAACTAAAATCTGGTAGGCATTGATGACCTTATCCAAGTCAAAATCCCAAACCCAATCATCATCGCCAAACCCAATCATTTTCAGTTTTGATATGTTTTGACTGTTTTTCTCCTTTATTTTTTTCCTTTTTTCTTTTTTTTCTTTTTTAGTTTATTTAGATTTTTAGATTTTTTAGTTTTTTTATTAGTTTTTAGTTTTTTTGTAGTTTTTACCATTGACTCTCGCTGTCCAGGTGGATCTTCATCTAACTGCGCGGTTTTTCCTTTTTTTCTTTTTAGTTTTTAATTGGTTTTTACCTTTTTTTTTTAGCTTTTTTAATTTTTTTTCGTTTTTTCTTCTTACTTTTTTTTTAGTTTTTATCTTTTTTATTTTTTTTTATTTTTATTCTTAATTTTATTAGTTTTCTTTTTCTCTTCTATTTTTCAGTTTTTTCCTTTTTTTTAAGTTTTTTTTTTTAGTTTTTAGTTTTTTTAGTTTTTTAGTTTTTTTAGTTTTTAGCTTTTTTATTTTTTTTATTAGTTTTTAGTTTTTTTGTAGTTTTTGACGTCATGACGTCAACCTGATCCACAGATCCACAGATCCACAGACAGACAGACAACTTATTTTTATATATATAGATAGATAGAAGATATATTCCCTGTGTCCCGGTCGTCATTTGTGTCCGGTATCCCAGTCTGTAATTTCTCTTTGAGTGTCCCGGTCTGTAATTTCTCTTTGAGTGTTTTTTCTTTTTAGTATTTTTTAGTTTTTTACATTTTTTCTTTTTTCAGTTTTCTTTTTCTTTTTTTAGTTTTTATCTTTTTTATTTTTTTTTTATTTTTATTCTTAATTTTATTAGTTTTCTTTTTCTCTTCTATTTTTCAGTTTTTTCCTTTTTTTTAAGTTTTTTTTTTAGTTTTTAGTTTTTTTAGTTTTTTAGTTTTTTAGTTTTTTTAGTTTTTTAGCTTTTTTATTTTTTTTATTAGTTTTTAGTTTTTTTGTAGTTTTTGACGTCATGACGTCAACCTGATCCACAGATCCGAAGATCCACAGATCCACAGACAACTTATTTTTATATATATAGATATATATATATATATATATATATATATATATATATATATATATATATATATATATATATATATATATATATATATATATATATATATATACTAGCTGTTGGGGTGGCGCTTCGCGCCACCCCAACACCTAGTTGGTGGGGGCGCTTCGCGCCCCCCCCAAGCCCCCCCGCGCGCGTAAGTCGTTACGCGCCATAATAGTTACGCGCCATTGTAGTTGTGTCCCTATGTCCCACCTGTGAATATAGATAGATATATATATATGGTTTTAACTACGTAAAACTTGCGAATATACAACATTCTTTGCTGTCCCATTGTCTTTGCATATAAATAGATTGTCAGGTTTACCGACTCTTGAACATGCAACATATAATGGTCCATGGGAAAACAATCTGTATTCAGATCTATACCTCATGATTCTAATGATTGCCCTTGAGCTTTGTTGATGGTGATTGCTAATCGACCATTCCCTGTCCCGGTGTCCCGGTCGTCATTTACATCCCCCTGTTTCCCCCGGTGTCCCCGTTGTAGTTGTGTCCCTGTGTCCCGGTCGTCATTTATATTCCCTGTGTCCCGGGTCCCGGTCGTCATTTGTATCCCGGTGTCCCGGTCTGTATATACATTCGTTTTTTAGTTTTGTTTTTCTCCTTTATTTTTTTCCTTTTTTTTTCTTTTTTAGCTTATTTAGATTTTTAGATTTTTTAGTTTTTTTATTAGTTTTTAGTTTTTTTTTTCTTTTTAGTTTTTTTGTCCCGGTCGTCATTTATATCCCCCTGTTTCCCCCGGTGTCCCCGTTGTAGTTGTGTCCCTGTGTCCCGGTCGTCATTTATATTCCCTGTGTCCCGGTCGTCATTTGTATCCCGGTGTACCGGAGTTGTGTCCCTGTGTCCCGGTCGTCATTTATATTCCCTGTGTCCCGGGTCCCGGTCGTCATTTGTATCCCGGTGTCCCGGTCTGTATATACATTCGTTTTTTAGTTTTGTTTTTCTCCTTTATTTTTTTCCTTTTTTTTTCTTTTTTAGCTTATTTAGATTTTTAGATTTTTTAGTTTTTTTATTAGTTTTTAGTTTTTTTTTCTTTTTAGTTTTTTTGTCCCGGTCGTCATTTATATCCCCCTGTTTCCCCCGGGTCGTCATTTATACTCCCTGTGTCCCGGTGCTTTGTTGATTGCTAATCGAACATTCCTTTTGTCCTGGTCGCTTTCTCTTTGAGTGTCGTCATTTATTTTTTTCTTTTTTAGTTCTTTTAGTTTTTACCTTTTTTAGTTTTTTTTAGTTTTTAGTTTTTTTAGTTTTTTACCTTTTTTTAGTTTTTTTAGTTTTTTAGCTTTTTTATTTTTTTTATTAGTTTTTAGTTTTTTTGTAGTTTTTGCCTTTTTTTTAGTTTTTTTAGTTTTTTAGCTTTTTTATTAGTTTTTAGTTTTTTTTGTAGTTTTTGCCTTTTTTTAGTTTTTTTAGTTTTTTAGCTTTTTTATTTTTTTTATTAGTTTTTAGTTTTTTTTGTAGTTTTTGCCTTTTTTTTCTCTTTGAGTGTCGTCATTTATTAGTTTTTTCCTTTTTTTTTAGTTTTTTATTGGTTTTTACCTTTATTTTAGCTTATTTTTCAGTTTTTTCCTTTTTTTTAGTTTTTTTTATTTTTTATTTTTTTTAGTTTTTTACCTTTTTTTAGTTTTTTTAGTTTTTTAGCTTTTTTACTTTTTTTATTAGTTTTTAGTTTTTTTTGTAGTTTTTGCCTTTTTTTAGTTTTTTCAGTTTTTTTTTTAGTTTTTTATTGGTTTTTACCTTTATAGTTTTTTTAGTTTTTTAGCTTTTTTATTTTTTTTATTAGTTTTTAGTTTTTTTTTGTAGTTTTTGCCTTTTTTTAGTTTTTTCAGTTTTGACGTCACCTGATCCAGTTTTTTCAGGTGACGTCACCTGACACATCCATCCATCCATCCACAGACAACTTATTTTTATATATATAGATATTTTTTTATTAGTTTTTAGTTTTTTTTGTAGTTTTTGCCTTTTTTTTCTCTTTGAGTGTCGTCATTTATTAGTTTTTTCCTTTTTTTTTTAGTTTTTTATTGGTTTTTACCTTTATTTTAGCTTATTTTTCAGTTTTTTCCTTTTTTTTAGTTTTTTTTATTTTTTATTTTTTTTAGTTTTTTACCTTTTTTTAGTTTTTTTAGTTTTTTAGCTTTTTTACTTTTTTTATTAGTTTTTAGTTTTTTTTGTAGTTTTTGCCTTTTTTTAGTTTTTTCAGTTTTTTTTTTAGTTTTTTATTGGTTTTTACCTTTATAGTTTTTTTAGTTTTTTAGCTTTTTTATTTTTTTTATTAGTTTTTAGTTTTTTTTGTAGTTTTTGCCTTTTTTTAGTTTTTTCAGTTTTGACGTCACCTGATCCAGTTTTTTCAGGTGACGTCACCTGACACATCCATCCATCCATCCACAGACAACTTATTTTTATATATATAGATAGATATATATACTAGCTGTTGGGGTGGCGCTTCGCGCCACCCCAACACCTAGTTGGTGGGGGCGCTTCGCGCCCCCCCCAAGCCCCCCCGCGCGCGTAAGTCGTTACGCGCCATAATAGTTACGCGCCATTGTAGTTGTGTCCCTATGTCCCACCTGTGAATATAGATAGATATATATATATGGTTTTAACTACGTAAAACTTGCGAATATACAACATTCTTTGCTGTCCCATTGTCTTTGCATATAAATAGATTGTCAGGTTTACCGACTCTTGAACATGCAACATATAATGGTCCATGGGAAAACAATCTGTATTCAGATCTATACCTCATGATTCTAATGATTGCCCTTGAGCTTTGTTGATGGTGATTGCTAATCGACCATTCCCTGTCCCGGTGTCCCGGTCGTCATTTACATCCCCCTGTTTCCCCCGGTGTCCCCGTTGTAGTTGTGTCCCTGTGTCCCGGTCGTCATTTATATTCCCTGTGTCCCGGGTCCCGGTCGTCATTTGTATCCCGGTGTCCCGGTCTGTATATACATTCGTTTTTTAGTTTTGTTTTAGTTTTTTAGCTT
>NW_027067077.1:0-15642 GCF_032884065.1 Artemia franciscana | reverse complement strand
AATCATAAAATAGTGTAGTATCTTCATTTTTTCAACATACGTAGCTATTACCCTCGAAAACTAAAACACTTGACATAGGAAAAGAGCTTTAATCACATTCTTTACCATTTGCAATCATAAAATAGTCTAATATCTTCATTTTTTCAACATACGTAGCTATTACCCTCGAAAACTAAAATTTTTGAAATAGGAAAAGAGCCTTTAATCACATTCTTCACCAGGTGCAATCATAAAATTGTCTAATATCTTCGTTTTTGCAACATATGTAGCTATTACCCTCGAAAACTAAAACTTTTGACATAGGAAAAGAGCCTTTAATCACATTCTTTACCATTTGCAATCATAAAATAGTCTAATATTATCATTTTTTCAACATACGTAGCTATTGCCCTCGAAAACTAAAACTTTGACATAGGAAAAGAGCCTTTAATCACATTCTTTACCATTTGCAATCATAAAATAGTCTAATATCTTCATTTTTTTCAACATACGTAGCTATTACCCACGAAAACTAAAACTTTTGAAATAGGAAAAGAGCCTTTAATCACATTCTTTACCATGTGCAATCATAAAATTGTCTAATATCTTCATTTTTTCCACAGACATAGCTATTACCCTCGAAAACTAAAACTTTTGAAATAGGAAAAGAGCCTTTAATCACATTCTTTACCATGTGCAATCCAAAAATAGTCTAATATCTTCATTTTTTCCACAGACCTAGCTATTACCCTCAAAAACTAAAACTTTTGAAATAGGAAAAGAGCCTTTAATCACATTCTTTACCATTTTCAATAATAAAATAATCTAATATCTTCATTTTTTCAACATACGTAGCTATTACCCTCAAAAACTAAAACTTTTGAAATAGGAAAAGAGCCTTTAATCAAATTCTTTACCATGTGCAATCATAAAATTGTCTAATATCTTCATTTTTTCAACATACGTAGCTATTACCCTCGAAAACTAAAACTTTTGAAATAGGAAAAGAGCCTTTAATCACATTCTTTACCATGTGCAATCATAAAATAGTCTAATATCTTCATTTTTTCCACAGACCTAGCTATTACCCTCGAAAACTAAAACTTTTGAAATAGGAAAAGAGCCTTTAATCACATTCTTTACCATTTGCAATCATAAAATAGTCTAATATCTTCATTTTTTCAACATACGTAGCTATTACCCTCGAAAACTAAAACTTTTGAAATAGAAAAGAGCCTTTAATCACATTCTTTACCATTTGCAATCATAAAATAGTCTAATATCTTCATTTTTTCCACAGACCTAGCTATTACCCTCGAAAACTAAAACTTTTGAAATAGGGAAAAGAGCCTTTAATCACATTCTTTACCATTTGCATACATAAAATAGTCTAATATCTTCATTTTTTTCAACATACGTAGCTATTACCCTCGAAAACTAAAACTTTTGACATAGGAAAAGAGCCTTTAATCACATTCTTTACCATGTGCAATCATAAAATTGTCTAATATCTTCATTTTTTCAACATACTTAGCTATTACCCTCGAAAACTAAAACTTTTGAAATAGGAAAAGAGCCTTTAATCACATTCTTTACCATGTGCAATCATAAAATTGTCTAATATCTTCATTTTTTCCACAGACCTAGCTATTACCCTCGAAAACTAAAACTTTTTGAAATAGGAAAAGAGCCTTTAATCACATTCTTTACCATTTTCAATCATAAAATAGTCTAGTATCTTCATTTTTTCAACATACGTAGCTATTACCTCAAAAACTAAAACTTTTGAAATAGGAAAAGAGCCTTTAATCACATTCTTTACCATGTGCAATCATAAAATTGTCTAATATCTTCATTTTTTCAACATACGTAGCTATTACCCTCGAAAACTAAAACTTTTGAAATAGGAAAAGAGCCTTTAATCACATTCTTTACCATTTGCAATCATAAAATTGTCTAATATCTTCATTTTTTCAACATACGTAGCTATTACCCTCGAAAACTAAAACTATTGAAATAGGAAAAGAGCCTTTAATCACATTCTTTACCATGTGCAATCATAAAATTGTCTAATATCTTCATTTTTTCAACATACGTAGCTATTACCCTCGAAAACTAAAACTTTTGACATAGGAAAAGAGCCTTCAATCACATTCTTTACCATTTGCAATCATAAAATAGTCTAATATCTTCATTTTTTCAACATACGTAGCTATTACCCTCGAAAACTAAAACTTTTGACATAGGAAAAGGGCCTTTAATCACATTCTTTACCATTTGCAATCATAAAATAGTCTAATATCTTCATTTTTTCAACATACGTAGCTATTACCCTCGAAAACTAAAACTTTTGAAATAGGAAAAGAGCCATTAATCACATTGTTTACCATTTGCAATCATAAAATAGTCTAATATCTTCATTTTTTCCACAGACAAAGCTATTACCCTCGAAAACTAAAACTTTTGAAATAGGAAAAGAGCCTTTAATCAAATTCTTTACCATGTGCAATCATAAAATAGTGTAATATCTTCATTTTTTCAACATACGTAGCTATTACCCTCGAAAACTAAAACACTTGACATAGGAAAAGAGCCTTTAATCACATTCTTTCCCATTTGCAATGATAAAATAGTCTAATATCTTCATTTTTTCAACAAACGTAGCTATTACCCTCGAAAACTAAAACTTTTGAAATAGGAAAAGAGCCTTTAATCACATTCTTCACCATGTGCGATCCTAAAATTGTCTAATATCTTCGTTTTGCAACATATGTAGCTATTACCCTCGAAAACTAAAAGTTTTGACATAGGAAAAGAGCCTTTAATCACATTCTTTACCATTTGCAATCATAAAATAGTCTAATATTATCATTTTTTCAACATACGTAGCTATTACCCTCGAAAACTAAAACTTTTGACATAGGAAAAGAGCCTTTAATCACATTCTTTACCATTTGCAATCATAAAATAGTCTAATATCTTCATTTTTTCAACATACTTAGCTATTACCCTCGAAAACTAAAACTTTTGAAATAGGAAAAGAGCCTTTAATCACATTCTTTACCAGTGCAATCATAAAATTGTCTAATATCTTCATTTTTTCCACAGACATAGCTATTACCCTCGAAAACTAAAACTTTTGAAATAGGAAAAGAGCCTTTAATCACATTCTTTACCATGTGCAATCATAAAATAGTCTAATATCTTCATTTTTTCCACAGACCTAGCTATTACCCTCGAAAACTAAAACTTTTGAAATAGGAATAGAGCCTTTAATCACATTCTTACCATTTGCAATCATAAATAGTCTAATATCTTCATTTTTTCAACTTACGTAGCTATTACCCTCAAAAAACTAAAACTTTTGAAATAGGGAAAGAGCCTTTAATCACATTCTTTACCATGTGCAATCACAAAATTGTCTAATATCTTCATTTTTTCAACATACGTAGCTATTACCCTCGAAAACTAAAACTTTTGAAATAGGAAAAGAGCCTTTAATCACATTCTTTACCATGTGCACTCATAAAATAGTCTAATATCTTCATTTTTTCCACAGACCTTGCTATTACCTTCGAAAACTAAAACTTTTGAAATAGGAAAAGAGCCTTTAATCACATTCTTTACCATTTGCAATCATAAAATAGTCTAATATCTTCATTTTTTCAACATACGTAGCTATTACCCTCTAAAACTAAAACTTTTGAAATAGGAAAAGAGCCTTTAATCACATTTCTTACCATGTGCAATCATAAAATAGTCTAATATCTTCATTTTTTCAACATACGTAGCTATTACCCTCGAAAACTAAAACTTTTGACATAGGAAAAGAGCCTTTAATCACATTCTTTACCATTTGCAATCATAAAATAGTCTAATATTATCATTTTTTCAACATACGTAGCTATTACCCTCGAAAACTAAAACTTTTGACATAGGAAAAGAGCTTTTAATCACATTATTTACCATTTGCAATCATAAAATAGTCTAATATCTTCATTTTTTCAACATACGTAGCTATTACCCTCGAAAACTAAAACTTTTGAAATAGGAAAAGAGCCTTTAATCACATTCTTTACCATGTGCAATCATAAAATTGTCTAATATCTTCATTTTTTCCACAGACATAGCTATTACCCTCGAAAACTAAAACTTTTGAAATAGGAAAAGAGCCTGTACCCACATTCTTTACCATGTGCAATCATAAAAATAGTCTAATATCTTCATTTTTTCCACAGACCTAGCTATTACCCTCGAAAACTAAAACTTTTGAAATAGGAAAAGAAGCCTTTAATCACATTCTTTACCATTTGCAATCATAAAATAGTCTAATATCTTCATTTTTTCAACATACGTAGCTATTACCCTCTAAAACTAAAACTTTTGAAATAGGAAAAAGAGCCTTTAATCACATTCTTTACCACGTGCAATCATAAAATAGTCTAATATCTTCATTTTTTCAACATACGTAGCTATTACCCTCGAAAACTAAAACTTTTGACATAGGAAAAGAGCCTTTAATCACATTCTTTACCATGTGCAATCATAAAATTGTCTAATATCTTCATTTTTTCAGCATACTTAGCTATTACCCTCGAAAACTAAAACTTTTGAAGTAGGGAAAAGGGCATTTAATCACATTCTTTACCATGTGCAATCATAAAATTGTTTAATATCTTCATTTTTTCCACAGACCTAGCTATTACCCTCGAAAAATAAAACTTTTGAATAGGGAAAAGAGCCTTTAATCACATTCTTTACCATTTGCAATCATAAAATAGTCTAATATCTTCATTTTTTCAACATACTTAGCTATTACCCTCAAAAACTAAAACTTTTGAAATAGGGAAAAGAGCCTTTAATCACATTCTTTACCATGTGCAATCATAAAATTGTCTAATATCTCATTTTTTCAACATACTTAGCTATTACCCTCGAAAACTAAAACTTTTGACATAGGAAAAGAGCCTTTAATCACATTCTTTACCATTTGCAATCATAAAATTGTCTAATATCTTCATTTTTTCAACATACGTAGCTATTACACTCGAAAACTAAAACTTTTGAAATAAGAAAAGAGCCTTTAATCACATTCTTTACCATGTGCAGTCATAAAATTGTCTAATATCTTCATTTTTTCAACATACGTAGCTATTACCCTCGAAAACTAAAACTTTTGACATAGGAAAAGAGCCTTTAATCACATTCTTTACCATTTGCAATCATAAAATAGTCTAATATCTTCATTTTTTCAACATACGTAGCTATTACCCTCGAAAACTAAAACTTTTGAAATAGGAAAAGAGCCATAATCACATTGTTTACCATTTGCAATCATAAAATAGTCTAATATCTTCATTTTTTCCACAGACAAAGCTATTACCCTCGAAAACTAAAACTTTTGACATAGGAAAAGAGCCTTTAATCACATTCTTTACCATTTGCAATCATAAAATAGTCTAATATCTTCATTTTTTCAACATACGTAGCTATTACCCTCGAAAACTAAAACTTTTTGAAATAGGAAAAGAGCCTTTAATCACATTCTTTACCATGTGCAATCATAAAATTGTCTAATATCTTCATTTTTTCAACATACGTAGCTATTACCCTCGAAAACTAAAACTTTTGACATAGGAAAAGAGCCTTTAATCACATTGTTTACCATTTGCAATCATAAAATAGTCTAATATCTTAATTTTTTTCAATATACGTAGTTATTACCCTCGAAAACTAAAACTTTTGACATAGGAAAAGAGCCCTTAATCACATTCTTTACCATTTGCAATCATAAAATAGTCTAATATCTTCATTTTTTCAACATACGTTGCTATTACCCTCGAAAACTAAAACTTTTGAAATAGGAAAAGAGCCTTTTATCAGATTCTTTACAATGTGAAATCATAAATTGTCTAATATCTTCATTTTTTCAACATACGTAGCTATTACCCTCGAAAACTAAAACTTTTGAAATAGGAAAAGAGCCTTTAATCACATTCTTTACCATGTGCAATCATAAAATAGTCTAATATCTTCATTTTTTCCACAGACATAGCTATTACCCTCGAAAACTAAAACTTTTGAAATAGGAAAAGAGCCTTTAATCACATTCTTTACCATGTGCAATCACAAATAGTCTAATATCTTCATTTTTTCCACAGACCTAGGTATACCCTCGAAAACTAAAACTTTTGAAATAGGGAAAAGAGCCTTTAATCACATTCTTTACCATTTGCAATCATAAAATAGTCTAATATCTTCATTTTTTCAACTTACATAGCTATTACCCTCGAAAACTAAAACTTTTGAAATAGGAAAAGAGCCTTTAATCACATTCTTTACCATGTGCAATCATAAAATTGTCTAATATCTTCATTTTTTCAACATACGTAGCTATTACCCTCGAAAACTAAAACTTTTGAAATAGGAAAAGAGCCTTTAATCACATTCTTTACCATGTGCAATCATAAAATAGTCTAATATCTTCATTTTTTCCACAGACCTAGCTATTACCGTCGAAAACTAAAACTTTTGAAATAGGAAACGAGCCTTTAATCACATTCTTTACCATTTGCAATCATAAAATAGTCTAATATCTTCATTTTTTCAACATACGTAGCTATTACCCTCGAAAACTAAAACTTTTGAAATAGGAAAAGAGCCTTTAATCACATTCTTTACCATTTGCAATCATAAAATAGTCTAATATCTTCATTTTTTCAACATACGCAGCTATTACCCTCGAAAACTAAAACTTTTGACATAAGAAAAGAGCCTTTAATCACATTCTTTACCATGTACAATCATAAAATTGTCTAATATCTTCATTTTTTCAACATACGTAGCTATTACCCTCGAAAACTAAAACTTTTGAAATAGGAAAAGAGCCTTTAATCACGTTCTTCACCATGTGCAATCATAAAATTGTCTAATATCTTCATTTTTTCCACAGACCTAGCTATTACCCTCGAAAACTAAAACTTTTGAAATAGGAAAAGAGCCTTTAATCACATTCTTTACCATTTGCAATCATAAAATAGTCTAATATCTTCATTGTTTCAACATACGTAGCTATTACCCTCGAAAACTAAAACTTTTGAAATAGGAAAAGAGCCTTTAATCACATTCTTTACCATGTGCAATCATAAAATTGTCTTATATCTTCATTTTTTCAACATACGTAGCTATTACCCTCGAAAACTAAAACTTTTGACATAGGAAAAGAGCCTTTAATCAAATTCTTTACCATTTGCAATTATAAAATTGTCTAATATCTTCATTTTTTCAACATACGTAGCTATTACCCTCGAAAACTAAAACTTTTGAAATAGGAAAAGAGCCTTTAATCACATTCTTTACCATGTGCAATCATAAAATTGTCTAATATCTTCATTTTTTCAACATACGTAGCTATTACCCTCGAAAACTAAAACTTTTGACATAGGAAAAGAGCCTTTAATCACATTCTTTACCATTTGCAATCATAAAATTGTCTAATATCTTCATTTTTTCAACATACGTAGCTATTACACTCAAAAACTAAAACTTTTGAAATAAGAAAAGAGCCTTTAATCACATTCTTTACCATGTGCAGTCATAAAATTGTCTAATATCTTCATTTTTTCCACATACGTAGCTATTACCCTCGAAAACTAAAACTTTTGACATAGGAAAAGAGCCTTTAATCACATTCTTTACCATTTGCAATCATAAAATAGTCTAATATCTTCATTTTTTCAACATACGTAGCTATTACCCTCGAAAACTAAAACTTTTGAAATAGGAAAAGAGCCTTTAATCACATTCTTTACCATTTGCAATCACAAAATAGTCTAATTTCTTCATTTTTTCCACAGACAAAGCTATTACCCTCGAAAACTAAAACTTTTGACATAGGAAAAGAGCCTTTAATCACATTCTTTACCATTTGCAATCATAAAATAGTCTAATATCTTCATTTTTTCAACATACGTAGCTATTACCCTCGAAAACTAAAACTTTTGAAATAGGAAAAGAGCCTTTAATCACATTCTTTACCATGTGCAATCATAAAATTGTCTAATATCTTCATTTTTTCAACATACGTAGCTATTACCCTCGAAAACTAAAACTTTTGACATAGGAAAAGAGCCTTTAATCACATTCTTTACCATTTGCAATAATAAAATAGTCTAATATCTTCATTTTTTCAACATACGTAGCTATTACCCTCGAAAACTAAAACTTTTGACATAGGAAAAGAGCCCTTAATCACATTCTTTACCATTTGCAATCATAAAATAGTCTAATATCTTCATTTTTTCAACATACGTTGCTATTACCCTCGAAAACTAAAACTTTTGAAATAGGAAAAGAGCCTTTTATCAGATTCTTTACAATGTGCAATCATAAAATTGTCTAATATCTTCATTTTTTCAACATACGTAGCTATTACCCTCGAAAACTAAAACTTTTGAAATAGGAAAAGAGCCTTTAATCACATTCTTTACCATGTGCAATCATAAAATAGTCTAATATCTTCATTTTTTCCACAGACATAGCTATTACCCTCGAAAACTAAAACTTTTGAAATAGGAAAAGAGCCTTTAATCACATTCTTTACCATGTGCAATCACAAAATAGTCTAATATCTTCATTTTTTCCACAGACCTAGGTATTTCCCTCGAAAACTAAAACTTTTGAAATAGGAAAAGAGCCTTTAATCACATTCTTTACCATTTGCAATCATAAAATAGTCTAATATCTTCATTTTTTCAACTTACGTAGCTATTACCCTCGAAAACTAAAACTTTTGAAATAGGAAAAGAGCCTTTAATCACATTCTTTACTATGTGCAATCATAAAATTGTCTAATATCTTCATTTTTTCAACATACGTAGCTATTACCCTCGAAAACTAAACTTTTGAAATAGGAAAAGAGCCTTTAATCACATTCTTTACCATGTGCAATCATAAAATAGTCTAATATCTTCATTTTTTCCACAGACCTAGCTATTACCGTCGAAAACTAAAACTTTTGAAATAGGAAAAGAGCCTTTAATCACATTCTTTACCATTTGCAATCATAAAATAGTCTAATATCTTCATTTTTTCAACATACGTAGCTATTACCCTCGAAAACTAAAACTTTTGAAATAGGAAAAGAGCCTTTAATCACATTCTTTACCATTTGCAATCATAAAATAGTCTAATATCTTCATTTTTTCAACATACGCAGCTATTACCCTCGAAAACTAAAACTTTTGACATAAGAAAAGAGCCTTTAATCACATTCTTTACCATGTACAATCATAAAATTGTCTAATATCTTCATTTTTTCAACATACGTAGCTATTACCCTCGAAAACTAAAACTTTTGAAATAGGAAAAGAGCCTTTAATCACGTTCTTCACCATGTGCAATCATAAAATTGTCTAATATCTTCATTTTTTCCACAGACCTAGCTATTACCCTCGAAAACTAAAACTTTTGAAAAAGGAAAAGAGCCTTTAATCACATTCTTTACCATTTGCAATCATAACATAGTCTAATATCTTCATTTTTTCAACATACGTAGCTATTACCCTCGAAAACTAAAACTTTTGAAATAGGAAAAGAGCCTTTAATCACATTCTTTACCATTTGCAATCATAAAATAGTCTAATATCTTCATTTTTTCAACATACGTAGCTATTACCCTCGAAAACTAAAACTTTTGACATAGGAAAAGAGCCTTTAATCACATTCTTACCATGACTATGTTATGATATTGTCTAATATCTTCATTTTTTCAGCATACTTAGCTATTACCCTCGAAAACTAAAACTTTTGAAGTAGGAAAAGAGCCTTTAATCACATTCTTTACCATTTGCAATCATAAAATAGTCTAATATCTTCATTTTTTCAACATACGTAGCTATTACCCTCTAAAACTAAAACTTTTGAAATAGGAAAAGAGCCTTTAATCACATTCTTTACCATGTGCAATCATAAAATAGTCTAATATCTTCATTTTTTCCACAGACTTAGCTATTACCCTCGAAAACTAAAACTTTGAAATAGGAAAAGAGCCTTTAATCACATTCTTTACCATTTGCAATCATAAAATAGTCTAATATCTTCATTTTTTCAACATACGTAGCTATTACCCTCGAAAACTAAAACTTTTGAAATAGGAAAAGAGCCTTTAATCACATTCTTTACCATGTGCAATCATAAAATAGTCTAATATCTTCATTTTTTCCACAGACCTAGCTATTACCCTCGAAAACTAAAACTTTTGAAATAGGAAAAGAGCCTTTAATCACATTCTTTACCATGTGCAATCATAAAATTGTCTAATATCTTCATTTTTTCAGCATACTTAGCTATTACCCTCGAAAACTAAAACTTTTGAAGTAGGAAAAGAGCTTTTAATCACATTCTTTACCATGTGCAATCATAAAATTGTCTAATATCTTCATTTTTTCAACATACGTTGCTATTACCCTCGAAAACTAAAACTTTTGAAATAGGAAAAGAGCCTTTAATCACATTCTTTACCATGTGCAATCATAAAATAGTCTAATATCTTCATTTTTTCAACATACGTAGCTATTACCCTCGAAAACTAAAACTTTTGAAATAGGAAAAGAGCCTTTAATCACATTCTTTACCATGTGCAATCATAAAATTGTCTAATATCTTCATTTTTTCAACATACGTAGCTATTACCCTCGAAAACTAAAACTTTTGACATAGGAAAAGAGCCTTTAATCACATTCTTTACCATTTGCAATCATAAAATTGTCTAATATCTTCATTTTTTCAACATACGTAGCTATTACACTCAAAAACTAAAACTTTTGAAATAAGAAAAGAGCCTTTAATCACATTCTTTACCATGTGCAGTCATAAAATTGTCTAATATCTTCATTTTTTCCACATACGTAGCTATTACCCTCGAAAACTAAAACTTTTGACATAGGAAAAGAGCCTTTAATCACATTCTTTACCATTTGCAATCATAAAATAGTCTAATATCTTCATTTTTTCAACATACGTAGCTATTACCCTCGAAAACTAAAACTTTTGAAATAGGAAAAGAGCCATTAATCACATTGTTTACCATTTGCAATCATAAAATAGTCTAATATCTTCATTTTTTCCACAGACAAAGCTATTACCCTCGAAAACTAAAACTTTTGACATAGGAAAAGAGCCTTTAATCACATTCTTTACCATTTGCAATCATAAAATAGTCTAATATCTTCATTTTTTCAACATACGTAGCTATTACCCTCGAAAACTAAAACTTTTGAAATAGGAAAAGAGCCTTTAATCACATTCTTTACCATGTGCAATCATAAAATTGTCTAATATCTTCATTTTTTCAACATACGTAGCTATTACCCTCGAAAACTAAAACTTTTGACATAGGAAAAGAGCCTTTAATCACATTCTTTACCATTTGCAATAATAAAATAGTCTAATATCTTCATTTTTTCAACATACGTAGCTATTACCCTCGAAAACTAAAACTTTTGACATAGGAAAAGAGCCCTTAATCACATTCTTTACCATTTGCAATCATAAAATAGTCTAATATCTTCATTTTTTCAACATACGTTGCTATTACCCTCGAAAACTAAAACTTTTGAAATAGGAAAAGAGCCTTTTATCAGATTCTTTACAATGTGCAATCATAAAATTGTCTAATATCTTCATTTTTTCAACATACGTAGCTATTACCCTCGAAAACTAAAACTTTTGAAATAGGAAAAGAGCCTTTAATCACATTCTTTACCATGTGCAATCATAAAATAGTCTAATATCTTCATTTTTTCCACAGACATAGCTATTACCCTCGAAAACTAAAACTTTTGAAATAGGAAAAGAGCCTTTAATCACATTCTTTACCATGTGCAATCACAAAATAGTCTAATATCTTCATTTTTTCCACAGACCTAGGTATTTCCCTCGAAAACTAAAACTTTTGAAATAGGAAAAGAGCCTTTAATCACATTCTTTATCATTTGCAATCATAAAATAGTCTAATATCTTCATTTTTTCAACTTACGTAGCTATTACCCTCGAAAACTAAAACTTTTGAAATAGGAAAAGAGCCTTTAATCACATTCTTTACTATGTGCAATCATAAAATTGTCTAATATCTTCATTTTTTCAACATACGTAGCTATTACCCTCGAAAACTAAAACTTTTGAAATAGGAAAAGAGCCTTTAATCACATTCTTTACCATGTGCAATCATAAAATAGTCTAATATCTTCATTTTTTCCACAGACCTAGCTATTACCGTCGAAAACTAAAACTTTTGAAATAGGAAAAGAGCCTTTAATCACATTCTTTACCATTTGCAATCATAAAATAGTCTAATATCTTCATTTTTTCAACATACGTAGCTATTACCCTCGAAAACTAAAACTTTTGAAATAGGAAAAGAGCCTTTAATCACATTCTTTACCATTTGCAATCATAAAATAGTCTAATATCTTCATTTTTTCAACATACGCAGCTATTACCCTCGAAAACTAAAACTTTTGACATAAGAATAGAGCCTTTAATCACATTCTTTACCATGTACGATCATAAAATTGTCAAATATCTTAATTTTTTCAACACACGTAGCTATTACCCTCGAAAACTAAAACTTTTGAAATAGGAAAAGAGCCTTTAATCACGTTCTTCACCATGTGCAATCATAAAATTGTCTAATATCTTCATTTTTTCCACAGACCTAGCTATTACCCTCGAAAACTAAAACTTTTGAAAAAGGAAAAGAGCCTTTAATCACATTCTTTACCATTTGCAATCATAACATAGTCTAATATCTTCATTTTTTCAACATACGTAGCTATTACCCTCGAAAACTAAAACTTTTGAAATAGGAAAAGAGCCTTTAATCACATTCTTTACCATTTGCAATCATAAAATAGTCTAATATCTTCATTTTTTCAACATACGTAGCTATTACCCTCGAAAACTAAAACTTTTGACATAGGAAAAGAGCCTTTAATCACATTCTTACCATGACTATGTTATGATATTGTCTAATATCTTCATTTTTTCAGCATACTTAGCTATTACCCTCGAAAACTAAAACTTTTGAAGTAGGAAAAGAGCCTTTAATCACATTCTTTACCATTTGCAATCATAAAATAGTCTAATATCTTCATTTTTTCAACATACGTAGCTATTACCCTCTAAAACTAAAACTTTTGAAATAGGAAAAGAGCCTTTAATCACATTCTTTACCATGTGCAATCATAAAATAGTCTAATATCTTCATTTTTTCCACAGACTTAGCTATTACCCTCGAAAACTAAAACTTTGAAATAGGAAAAGAGCCTTTAATCACATTCTTTACCATTTGCAATCATAAAATAGTCTAATATCTTCATTTTTTCAACATACGTAGCTATTACCCTCGAAAACTAAAACTTTTGAAATAGGAAAAGAGCCTTTAATCACATTCTTTACCATGTGCAATCATAAAATAGTCTAATATCTTCATTTTTTCCACAGACCTAGCTATTACCCTCGAAAACTAAAACTTTTGAAATAGGAAAAGAGCCTTTAATCACATTCTTTACCATGTGCAATCATAAAATTGTCTAATATCTTCATTTTTTCAGCATACTTAGCTATTACCCTCGAAAACTAAAACTTTTGAAGTAGGAAAAGAGCCTTTAATCACATTCTTTACCATGTGCAATCATAAAATTGTCTAATATCTTCATTTTTTCAACATACGTTGCTATTACCCTCGAAAACTAAAACTTTTGAAATAGGAAAAGAGCCTTTAATCACATTCTTTACCATGTGCAATCATAAAATAGTCTAATATCTTCATTTTTTCCACAGACCTAGCTATTACCCTCGAAAACTAAAACTTTTGAAATAGGAAAAGAGCCTTTAATCACATTCTTTACCATTTGCAATCATAAAATAGTCTAATATCTTCATTTTTTCAACATACGTAGCTATTACCCTCTAAAACTAAAACTTTTGAAATAGGAAAAGAGCCTTTAATCACATTCTTTACCATGTGCAATCATAAAATAGTCTAATATCTTCATTTTTTCCACAGACTTAGCTATTACCCTCGAAAACTAAAACTTTGAAATAGGAAAAGAGCCTTTAATCACATTCTTTACCATGTGCAATCATAAAATAGTCTAATATCTTCATTTTTTCCACAGACTTAGCTATTACCCTCAAAAACTAAAACTTTTGAAATAGTAAAAGAGCCTTTAATCACATTCTTTACCATGTGCAATCATAAAATTGTCTAATATCTTCATTTTTTCAACATACATAGCTATTACCCTCGAAAACTAAAACTTTTGACATAGGAAAAGAGCCTTTAATCACATTCTTTACCATTTGCAATCATAAAATTGTCTAATATCTTCATTTTTTCAACATACGTAGCTATTACACTCGAAAACTAAAACTTTGAAATAGGAAAAGAGCCTTTAATCACATTCTTTACCATTTGCAATCATAAAATAGTCTAATATCTTCATTTTTTCAACATACGTAGCTATTACCCTCGAAAACTAAAACTTTTGACATAGGAAAAGAGCCTTTAATCACATTCTTTACCATGTGCAATCATAAAATTGTCTAATATCTTCATTTTTTCAGCATACTTAGCTATTACCCTCGAAAACTAAAACTTTTGAAGTAGGAAAAGAGCCTTTAATCACATTCTTTACCATGTGCAATCATAAAATTGTCTAATATCTTCATTTTTTCCACACACCTAGCTATTACCCTCGAAAACTAAAACTTTTGAAATAGGAAAAGAGCCTTTAATCACATTCTTTACCATGTGCAATCATAAAATAGTCTAATATCTTCATTTTTTCCACAGACTTAGCTATTACCCTCGAAAACTAAAACTTTTGAAATAGGAAAAGAGCCTTTAATCACATTCTTTACCATGTGCAATCATAAAATAGTCTAATATCTTCATTTTTTCCACAGACCTAGCTATTACCCTCGAAAACTAAAACTTTTGAAATAGGAAAAGAGCCTTTAATCACATTCTTTACCATTTGCAATCATAAAATAGTCTAATATCTTCATTTTTTCAACATACGTAGCTATTACCCTCTAAAACTAAAACTTTTGAAATAGGAAAAGAGCCTTTAATCACATTCTTTACCATGTGCAATCATAAAATAGTCTAATATCTTCATTTTTTCCACAGACTTAGCTATTACCCTCGAAAACTAAAACTTTGAAATAGGAAAAGAGCCTTTAATCACATTCTTTACCATGTGCAATCATAAAATAGTCTAATATCTTCATTTTTTCCACAGACTTAGCTATTACCCTCAAAAACTAAAACTTTTGAAATAGTAAAAGAGCCTTTAATCACATTCTTTACCATGTGCAATCATAAAATTGTCTAATATCTTCATTTTTTCAACATACATAGCTATTACCCTCGAAAACTAAAACTTTTGACATAGGAAAAGAGCCTTTAATCACATTCTTTACCATTTGCAATCATAAAATTGTCTTAGATCTTCATTTTTTCAAAATACGTAGCTATTACACTCGAAAACTAAAACTTTTGAAATAAGAAAAGAGCCTTTAATCACATTCTTTACCATGTGCAGTCATAAAATTGTCTAATATCTTCATTTTTTCAACATACGTAGCTATTACCCT
>NW_027067076.1:12500-15646 GCF_032884065.1 Artemia franciscana | reverse complement strand
ACATCATTAGAATAATGAGGTATAGATCTGAATACGGATTGTTTTTCCCATGGACAATTATATGTTGCATGTTCAAGAGTCGGTAAACCTGACAATCTATTTATATGCACAGACAATGGGACAGCCAAGAATGTTGTATATTCGCATGTTTTACGTAGTTAAAAACATATATTTATATCTATCTCTATTCACAGTTGGGACACAGGGACACAACTACAATGGCGCGTAACTAATATGGCGCGTAACGACTTACGCGCGCGGGGGGGCTTGGGGGGGCGCGAAGTGCCCCACCAACTAGGTGTTGGGGTGGCGCGAAGCGCCACCCCAACAGCTAGTATATATATATATATATATATATATATATATATATATATATATATATATATATATATATATATATATATATATATATATATATATATATATATATATATATATATATATATATATATATATATATATATATATATATATATATATATATATATATATATATATATATATATATAAATAAGTTGTATGTGGGTCTGTCGAGTAACGTCATGTCATCATGTCGTCATGTCATGAAGTTAGTTGTCGTCATGTTTGTTATGACGATGACGTCATTAAAGGTATTTAAGAAAATCGTTCAAAGAGAAATTTTTAATTGTAAGAAGATCGTGGACGGAAAAATGTTTAATTGTAAAATGACTGAAGAACCTACAATGGCAACACCCGAGGAAGCTGCTCAAAGAATCTATGCCAAAAAACTTGCGGCTGATAGAGAAAGTAAGAAAAGAAAGCGTGCCGAGGAATCACAAGAACAGTAAGAAAACAGGCTTGCGGCTGATAGAGAAAGTAAGAAAAGAAAGCGTGCAGAGGAATCACAAGAACAGCAAGAAAACAGGCTTGCGGCTGATAGAGAAAGTAAGAACAGAAAGCGTGCCTTATATATATATATATATATATATATATATAAGTATATATATATATATATATATATATATATATATATATATATATATATATATATATATATATATATATATATATATATATATATATATATATATATATATATATCTATATATATAAAAATAAGTTGTCTGTCCGTTACGCCAGATTATATCTTCTATATATATAAAAGAAAACAAACTAGAATGCAAAAACTGGAAATTGCATAAATATTTCGAAATATTTTGACAATAGATTAAAGTAATTCGAAAAAGAAAAATGGTAAAAAACTAAAAAAAAACTAAAAAGAAAAAACTAAAAAAAATTAAAAATTAAAAAAATTAAAAAAGAAAAAACCTAAAAAGAAAAAATATAAATAAATAAAAAGATATAAAACTAAAAAAAAACTAAAAAAAGCTAAAAAACTAAAAAAAAAAGAAAAAACTAAAAAAAACTGGGAATTACACAAATATTTCAATATATTTTTACAATAGATTAAAGTAATTCGAAAACCTTAAAACAGATACCCCAATTTTGAGGTTTAATATAAATTGTTGGAGCTTTAGCATACTTGGCACGTAAATATTTTTCCAAGTGTCAATGTTAGAATGAACATTGACAAATTGAAGAAAACAAATCAATAAAAAGAAGAAACTAAAAAAAAAGAAAAACTAAAAAAGAAAAAAACTAAAGAAGAAACTGTATCCATATACATAAAAATCTATATATATATAAATAAGTTGTCTGTCTTTTATGTCTGTTACACTATGTCTGTTACGCCAGATTATATCTTATCTATCTATATATATAAAAATAAGTTGTCTGTCTGTCTGTGGATCAGGTGACGTCATGTTTCTGTGTCGGCTGACGTCATGAAATTAGTTGTCGTCATTTTTGCTTTGACGGTGACGTCATTCAAGATATTTAAGACATATGTTCACGTAGAAATCTATTAATGTTTAAGTTTACAATGACTGATGAACTTACCATGGCAAAAGCCGATGAAGATGCTCAAAGAGTCTATGCCAAAAAACTTGCTGCTGATAGAGAAAGTCAGAAAAGAAAGCATGCCGAGGAATCAAAAGAACAGCAAGGAAACAGGCTTGAGGCTAAAGAACGCAAAACCGCGCAGTTAGATGAAGATCCCCCTGGACAGCGAGAGTCAAAACATATCAAAACTGAAATGATAGCGATGATGATTGGGTTTGGGATTTTGACTTGGATAAGGTCATCAATGCCTACCAGATTTTAGTTAAAAAAACAAAGGTTCGGCGATATGTATTTCATAGTGAAGGTGAAAAATAAAGAAGAAAAAGAAAACTGAAAAAAAATGTAAAAAACTAAAAAATACTAAAAAGAATAAACACTCAAAGAGAAATTACAGACCGGGACACAAATGACGACCGGGAAAGGGGGAATATAAATAACGACCGGGACACTCAAAGAGAAATTACAGACTGGGACACCGGGACACAAATGACGACCGGGACACAGGGAATTAAATGACGACCAGGACACAGGTATTTAAGAATATCGTTCAAAGACAAATTTTTAATTGTAAGAAGACCGTTGAAAGAGAAATTTCTAATTGTAAAATGACTGAAGAACCTACAATGGCAACACCCGAGGAAGCTGCTCAAAACGAATGTATTCAAGCCGAAGTAGCTGAGCTGGTAAAGCGTTATGTTTCAGGTTCTAGGTCCGAGAGGCTCCAGGTTTGAACCTTGGCTTTAGCATTAATTCAAAAGAAGAAAAAAACTAAAAAAGGTAAAAACTACAAAAAAACTAAAAAGAAAATATATATATATATATTTATATATATATCTATATATATAAAAATAATTTGTCTGTCTGTGGATCTGTCAGGTGACGTCATGTTTCTGTGTCGACTGACGTCATGTTTTCGACTGACGAAATTACAGACCGGGACATCGGGACACAAATGACGACCGGGACACCGGCACATAGGCATAGGGAATATAAATAACGACCGGGACACAAGGAATGTTCGATTAGCAATCACCATCAACAAAGCACCGGGACACAAATGACGACCGGGACACAGGGAGTATAAATGACGACCAGGACATAAGTAAAAAAAAATTAAAAACTAAAAAAAGGTAAAAACTACAAAAAAACTAAAAAGAAAAAAAAACTAAAAACTAATAAAAAACTAAAAAAGCTAAAAAGCTAACAGGTTGGACATAGGGACG
>NW_027067076.1:0-10000 GCF_032884065.1 Artemia franciscana | reverse complement strand
GTATATACATTCGTTTTTTAGTTTTGTTTTTCTCCTTTATTTTTTTCCTTTTTTTTTCTTTTTTAGTTTATTTAGATTTTTAGATTTTTTAGTTTTTTTATTAGTTTTTAGTTTTTTTTTCTTTTTAGTTTTTTTGTAGTTTTTACCTTCTTTTTAGTTTTGTTAATTTTTTTTTTTACTTGTGTCCTGGTCGTCATTTATACTCCCTGTGTCCCGGTGCTTTGTTGATTGCTAATCGAACATTCCTTTTGTCCTGGTCGCTTTCTCTTTGAGTGTCGTCATTTATTTTTTTCTTTTTTAGTTCTTTTAGTTTTTACCTTTTTTAGTTTTTTTTTAGTTTTTAGTTTTTTTAGTTTTTTACCTTTTTTTAGTTTTTTTAGTTTTTTAGCTTTTTTATTTTTTTTATTAGTTTTTAGTTTTTTTGTAGTTTTTGCATTTTTTTTTAGTTTTTTGTCCTGGTCGCTTTCTCTTTGAGTGTCGTCATTTATTAGTTTTTTCCTTTTTTTTTTAGTTTTTTATTGGTTTTTACCTTTATTTTAGCTTATTTTTCAGTTTTTTCCTTTTTTATAGTTTTTTTTTATTTTTATTTTTTTTAGTTTTTTACCTTTTTTTAGTTTTTTTAGTTTTTTTAGTTTTTTAGCTTTTTTACTTTTTTTATTAGTTTTAGTTTTTTTTTGTAGTTTTTGCCTTTTTTTAGTTTTTTCAGTTTTTTTTTTAGTTTTTTATTGGTTTTTACCTTTATAGTTTTTTTAGTTTTTTAGCTTTTTTATTTTTTTTATTAGTTTTTAGTTTTTTTTGTAGTTTTTGCCTTTTTTTAGTTTTTTCAGTTTTGACGTCACCTAATACAGTTTTTTCAGGTGACGTCACCTGACACATCCATCCACACATCAATCCACACATCCACAGACAGACAACTTATTTTTATATATATAGATATATATATATATATATATACTAGCTGTTGGGGTGGCGCTTCGCGCCACCCCAACACCTAGTTGGTGGGGGCGCTTCGCGCCCCCCCCAAGCCCCCCCGCGCGCGTAAGTCGTTACGCGCCATAATAGTTACGCGCCATTGTAGTTGTGTCCCTATGTCCCACCTGTGAATATAGATATATATATATATATATGGTTTTAACTACGTAAAACTTGCGAATATACAACATTCTTTGCTGTCCCATTGTCTTTGCATATAAATAGATTGTCAGGTTATCCCCTGTTTCCCCCGGTGTCCCCGTTGTAGTTGTGTCCCTGTGTCCCGGTCGTCATTTATATTCCCTGTGTCCCGGGTCCCGGTCATCATTTGTATCCCGGTGTCCCGGTCTGTATATACATTCGTTTTTTAGTTTTGTTTTTCTCCTTTATTTTTTTCCTTTTTTTTTCTTTTTTAGCTTATTTAGATTTTTAGATTTTTTAGTTTTTTTTATTAGTTTTTAGTTTTTATTTCTTTTTAGTTTTTTTGTCCCGGTCGTCATTTATATCCCCCTGTTTCCCCCGGTGTCCCCGTTGTAGTTGTGTCCCTGTGTCCCGGTCGTTATTTATATTCCCTGTGTCCCGGTCGTCATTTGTATCCCGGTGTACCGGTCTGTATATACATTCGTTTTTTAGTTTTGTTTTTCTCCTTTATTTTTTTCCTTTTTTTTTCTTTTTTAGTTTATTTAGATTTTTAGATTTTTTAGTTTTTTTATTAGTTTTTAGTTTTTTTTTCTTTTTAGTTTTTTTGTAGTTTTTACCTTCTTTTTAGTTTTGTTAATTTTTTTTTTTTACTTGTGTCCTGGTCGTCATTTATACTCCCTGTGTCCCGGTGCTTTGTTGATTGCTAATCGAACATTCCTTTTGTCCTGGTCGCTTTCTCTTTGAGTGTCGTCATTTATTTTTTTCTTTTTTAGTTCTTTTAGTTTTTACCTTTTTTAGTTTTTTTTTAGTTTTTAGTTTTTTTAGTTTTTTACCTTTTTTTAGTTTTTTTAGTTTTTTAGCTTTTTTATTTTTTTTATTAGTTTTTAGTTTTTTTGTAGTTTTTGCCTTTTTTTTTAGTTTTTTGTCCTGGTCGCTTTCTCTTTGAGTGTCGTCATTTATTAGTTTTTTCCTTTTTTTTTTAGTTTTTTATTGGTTTTTACCTTTATTTTAGCTTATTTTTCAGTTTTTTCCTTTTTTTTATTTTTTTTTTATTTTTTATTTTTTTTAGTTTTTTACCTTTTTTTAGTTTTTTTAGTTTTTTTAGTTTTTTAGCTTTTTTACTTTTTTTATTAGTTTTTAGTTTTTTTTTGTAGTTTTTGCCTTTTTTTAGTTTTTTCAGTTTTTTTTTTAGTTTTTTATTGGTTTTTACCTTTATAGTTTTTTTAGTTTTTTAGCTTTTTTATTTTTTTTATTAGTTTTTAGTTTTTTTTTGTAGTTTTTGCCTTTTTTTAGTTTTTTCAGTTTTGACGTCACCTAATCCAGTTTTTTCAGGTGACGTCACCTGACACATCCATCCACACATCCATCCATCCATCCATCCACAGACAACTTATTTTTATATATATAGATAGATATATATATATATATATATATATATATATATATATATATATATATATATATATATATATATATATATATACATGATTTATCTCTGTAGAAGATGGGGATCAAAATTATGACAAAATGAGAAACAGGCATGCTATATGAGAATTTTAGATATTTCTGCAATTCGGATATTCCATTCTCAGTGTTTATGGTCCTGGCAGAGGTGTATCAATCGTAATATGTTACTAATTAATCTTCTGTAACATTAACAGTAACAGTAACATTAATTAATAATGTTACTAATAAAATTTACTGTATTTTAATATTCAAGATAGTTCAACCGAGGAAGAAAAACTCTCACCGGCAGAGTGTATCCTTTTCCATGACGAAATTAAAAAATCAAATAATCGACAATGAGAAACAAATAACAGAAGCTGTAAGCGGGGTAAGTTCCTCTTGTTTTTATTTTCTTATGATTGCCAAGACACAAAACTGTTTGAAACGAAATTATCGCAGGCTTTTTGTTCTAGAGCAGTGGTTTCCAAACTTTATACGATGGTAGACCCCTAAAAAGCTCGTAACATATCCTACAAACTCCTTAAAGCTAGAAGTACGAAAAGAGATTTGTTTTGTGTAGCCTACTGTGGATTGTTTAAGTATATATTGTAGTAACTAATGATGATAATCAAAAGATAAATTAGAGGTAGAAGGATTGATGATAGGTAGATTCTAAAAGAATAGTTACCCATTTATATTTAACATTCAAAATTCTTTTAAATCTACTTCATTTTACAATTAAGGGTTTCTTATCCAACCTTACACGTCTTCCAAAGCAAGAAGTGTAGGTTAACGAAAAGAACATGGCAAATCTCAGCCAATGATTGAACTACACTGGCTGCGATTTACTTCGTTTTTTTCGTTGTCGTACGTTTTCTCGTTTTGTTATGCTTAACCATTGTGGTCTAGGGAAATTATTTGCTTACACGTACACAAACTAACAATCTAAGAAGAAGATTGCGTAATGAAATAAGATGGTACCATCAAATGTTAATTTATTTAAAAAAAATTAATAAAGCAGCAAATTAAAATGGAAAAAATACCAAACCAAAAAAAGAAGATATTGTACTCTTATATGCTGCAAAATGGTAAACTCCTGTTCCAACATAATTTTAAGTATACTATTCATAATTGCAGTAATAATATATATAGAATAGCTGTTGGGGTGGCGCTACGCGCCACCCCAACACCTAGTTGGTGGGGCGCTTCGCGCCCCCCAAGCCCCCCCTCGCGCGTAAGTCGTTACGCGCCATTGTAGTTGTGTCCCCTGTGTCCCACCTGTGAATATAGATAGATTTATATATGTGTTTCAAACTACGTAAAAATTGCGAATATACAACATTCTTGGCTTTCCCACTACTGGAAGCTTTCCGTTTCCAATTGCCAGCAATTGATCTGAAAATGTTTGACCAGAGTCATCGTTACACAGACAGACAACTTTTTTTTATATATAAAGAAGATATATATATATATATATATATATATATATATATATATATATATATATATATATATATATATATATATATATATATATATATATATATATTATATATATATATATATATATATATACATATATATATATATAAAATATATATATATATATTTTCTTTTTAGTTTTTTTGTAGTTTTTACCTTTTTTAGTTTTTTCTTCTTTTGTATTAATGCTAAAGCCAAGGTTCAAACCTGGAGCCTCTCGGACCTAGAACCTGAAACATAACGCTTTACCAACTCAGCTACTTCGGCTTGAATACATTCGTTTTGAGCAGCTTCCTCGGGTGTTGCCATTGTAGGTTCTTCAGTCATTTTACAATTAGAAATTTCTCTTTCAAAGGTCTTCTTACAATTAAAAATTTGTCTTTGAACTATATTCTTAAATACCTGTGTCCTGGTCGTCATTTATATTCCCTGTGTCCCAGTCGTCATTTGTGTCCCGGTATCCCAGTCTGTAATTTCTCTTTGAGTGTCCCGGTCGTTATTTATATTCCCTCTGTCCCGGTCGTCATTTGTGTCCCGGTCTGTAATTTAGTTTTTACATTTTTTCTTTTTTCAGTTTTCTTTTTCTTCTTGCCATTGTAGGTTCTTCAGTCATTTTACAATTAGAAATTTCTCTTTAAACGGTCTTCTTACAATTAAAAATTTGTCTTTGAACGATATTCTTAAATACCTGTGTCCTGGTCGTCATTTATATTCCCTGTGTCCCGGTCGTCATTTGTGTCCCGGTATCCCAGTCTGTAATTTTTCTTTGAGTGTCCCGGTCGTTATTTATATTCCCTCTGTCCCGGTCGTCATTTGTGTCCCGGTCTGTAATTTCTCTTTGAGTGTTTTTTCTTTTTAGTATTTTTTAGTTTTTTACATTTTTTCTTTTTTCAGTTTTCTTTTTCTTCTTTATTTTTCAGCTTCACTATGAAATACATATTGCCGAACCTTTGTTTTTTTAACTAAAATCTGGTAGGCATTGATGACCTTATCCAAGTCAAAATCCCAAACCCAATCATCATCGCTATCATTTTCAGTTTTGATATGTTTTGACTCTCGCTGTCCAGGTGGATCTTCATCTAACTGCGCGGTTTTGCGTTCTTTAGCCTCAAGCCTGTTTCCTTGCTGTTCTTTTGATTCCTCGGCACGCTTTCTTTTCTGACTTTCTCTATCAGCAGCAAGTTTTTTGGCATAGACTCTTTGAGCATCTTCATCGGCTTTTGCCATTGTAAGTTCATCAGTCATTTTAAACTTAAACATTAATAGATTTCTACGTGAACATATATGTCTTAAATATCTTTAATGACGTCACCGTCATAGCAAAAATGACGACAACTAACTTCATGACGTTAGTCGACACAGAAACATGACGTCACCTGATCCACAGACAGACAACTTATTTTTATATATATAGATATATATATATATATATATATATATATATATATATGTTTTAACTACGTTAAACTTGCGAATATACAACATTCTTTGCTGTCTCATTGTCTGTGCATATAAATAGATTGTCAGGTTTACCGACTCTTGAACATGCAACATATAATGGTCAATGGGAAAACAATCCGTATCAGATCTATACCTCATGATTCTAATGATTGCCCTTGAGCTTTGTTGATGGTGATTGCTAATCGACCATTCCCTGAGTCGCCATCGTCATTTATATATCCCCCTGTGCACCCCGGCGTCCCCTTTGTAGTTATGTCCCTGTGTCCCGGTCGTCATTTATATTCCCTGTGTCCCGGTCGTCATTTGTGTCCCGGTGTCCCAGTCTCTGATTTCTCTTTGAGTGTCCCGGGCGTCATTTATATTCCTTGTGTCCCGGTGTCCCGGTCGTCATTTATATCCCCTGTGCCCCCCGGCGTCCCCGTTGTAGTTGTGTCATTTATATTCCCTGTGTCCCGGTCGTCATCCCGGTATACATTCGTTTTTGAATTGGTATATGATCAAATAAATTTTAATTTTTTCCCTTTTTTCCTTTTAGTTTTTTTTATTGGTTTTGACCTTTTTTTAGGTTTTTTAGTTTTTTTCTTTTTTCTTTTTAGTTTTTTTTGAAGTTTTTGTCTTTTTAGTTTTTTTATTTTTATTTATATTTTTTTAGTTTTCTTTTTCTCCTTTATTTTTCAGTTTTTTTCCTTTTTTTAGTTTTTTTTCTTTTTAGTTCTTTTAGTTTTTACCTTTTTTAGTTTTTTTTTATATCCCGCCTGTGCCCCCGGCGTCCCCGTTGTAATTGTTTCCCTGTGTCCCGGTCGTCAGTTATATTCCCTGTGTCCCGGTCGTGATTTGTATCCGGGTGTCCCAGTCTGTAATTTCTCTTTGAGGTTCCCAGTCGTCATTAATATTCCCTCTGTCTCGGTCATCATTTGTGTCCCGGTCTGTAATTTCTCTTTTGGTGTTTTTTCTTTTAGTTTTTTTTTTAGTTTTTTACCTTTTTTTCTTTTTTCAGTTTTCTTTTTCTTCTTTATTTTTCAGCGTCACTATGAAATACATATCGCCGAACCTTTGTTTTTTTTAACTTAAATCTGGTAGGCATTGATGACCTTATCCAAGTCAAAATCCCAAACCCAATCATCATCGCTATCATTTTCAGTTTTGATATGTTTTGACTCTCGCTGTCCAGGTGTATTTTCATCTAATTGCGCGGTTTTGTGTTCTTTAGCCGCAAGCCTGTTTTCTTGCTGTTCTTGTGATTCCTCGGCACGCTATGCGAATATACAACATTCTTCGCCGTCCCATTGTCTATGCATATAAATAGATTGTCAGGTTTACTGACTCTTGAACATGCAGCATATAATTGTCCATGGGAAAAACAATCCGTATTCAGATCTATACCTCATTATTCTAATGATGTGTTCCTGTGTCCCGGTCGTCATTTATATTCCCTATGTCCCGGTCGTCATTTGTGTCCCGGTGTCCCAGTTTTAATTTCTCTTTGAGTGTCCCGGTCGTCATTTATATTCCCCGTGTCCCGGTGTCCCGGTCGTCATTTGTGTCCCGGTGTGCCGGTCTGTAATTTCTATTCGATCAATCCCTGTGTCCCGGTCGTCATTTATATATCCCACCTGTGCCCCCGTCGTCCCGTTGTAGTTGTGTCCCTGTGTCCCGGTCGTCATTTATATTCCCTGTGTGCCGGTCGTGATTTGTGTCCGGGTGTCCCAGTCAGTAATTTCTCTTTGAGGTACCCTTTTTTCTCCTTTATTTTTCATTTTTTTCCTTTTTTTACTTTTTTTTCTTTTTTAGTTTTTTTAGTTTTTTAGCTTTTTTAGCTTTTTTTAGTTTTTAGTTTTTTTTCTTTTTAGTTTTTTGTAGTTTTTATCTTTTTTTAGTTTTTTAGTTTTTTTACTTATGTCCTGGTCGTCATTTATACTCTCTGTGTCCCGGTCGTCATTTGTGTCCCGGTGCTTTGTTGATGGTGATTGCTAATCGAACATTCCTTGTGTCCCGGTCGCTTTCTCTTTGAGTGTCCCGGTCGTCATTTATATTCCCTATGTGCCGGTGTCCCGGTCGTCATTTGTGTCCCGATGTCCCGGTCTGTAATTTCGTCAGTCGAAAACATGACGTCAGTTGACACACAAACATGACGTCACTCGACAGAAACACACACACACAGACAACTTATTTTTATATAAATAGATAGATATACTAAATATATCTATATATATATAAATATATATAATATTTTTATTATATGTATAAAAATATATATATAAAAATAAGTTGTCTGTCTGTGTGTCTGTCTGTCAGGTGACGTCATGTTTCTGTGTCGACTGTCGTCATGAAGTTAGTTGTCGTCATTTTTGCTATGACGGTGACGTCATTAAAGATATTTAAGACATATATGTTCACGTAGAAATCTATTAATGTTTAAGTTTAAAATTAACTTACAATGGCAAAAGCCGATGAAGATTATCAAAGAGTCTATGCCAAAAAACTTGCTGCTGATAGAGAAAGTCAGAAAAGAAAGCGTGCCGAGGAATCAAAAGAACAGCAAGGAAACAGGCTTGAGGCTAAAGAACGCAAAACCGCGCAGTTAGATGAAGATCCACCTGGACAGCGAGAGTCAAAACATATCAATACTGAAAATGATAGCGATGATGATTGGGTTTGGGATTTTGACTTGGATAAGGTCATCAATGCCTACCAGATTTAGTTAAAAAAACAAAGGTTCGGCGATATGTATTTCATAGTGCAGCCAGTCAGTCGACGGCCAACCTACCATCTTCAAAGATACCACGATAGGAAGACTCTACACCGTTCACCCCAATCAACATGAATGCTTCTTTCTACGCCTGGTTTTGGTGAATGTACCCGGTCCGACATCCTTGAGTATTTGAGAACTGTAAACGGTACTATACATGACACTTACCGTAGTGCATGCCAAGCTCTGAATTTATTGGAGAATGACCAACACTGGGATAACTGCATCAATGACGCGTGCGAAACGTCAACCCCAAGTCAAATTCGTGCATTGCTTGGCATCATTTTAACAACTTGCTCTCCATCAGCTCCTACAGAGTAATGGGAAAAATATAAGTCAAAAATGTCCGAAGATATACTCCATCGAAAACAGTTAGAGACGTCCGATATGACTTTTGATTTTACATCAGAAATTTATAACTACACTTTAGTTATTATAGAAGATTTGTGCGTACGTATGGCAAACAAACCTCTTCAGGATTTGGGAATGCATTCACCTAACCGTATCGCTGCTGTTTCGACATGTGTAGAATTGGATCGTGAACAAAGTTACAGTACGAGTGATCTATTGTCGTATGTACAAAATGACATTTCCAAGTTAACGTCGGAAAAAAAAGACATTTATGATACGATAATGCATTGTGTCGATAACAACGTTGGAGAAATTTTCTTTTTGGATGCGCCAGCAGGTACTGGTAAAACGTTTGTGATAAAACTGATTCTGCCATCAATTCGATCAAAAAATGATATAGCGTTGGCAATTGCGTCGTCCGGAATAGCCGCAACATTGCTGCCTGGTGGAAGAACTGCTCATTCCGCTTTGAAATTGCCTCTGAATTTGCATTCTACAGAAACTCCCACGTGCAATATTTCCAAATCATCTGGGTTGGGTAAAGTATTGCAGCAATGCAAACTTATTATTTGGGATGAGTGCACAATGGCACACAAAAAATCGCTCGAGGCTCTGGATCAATGCTTGAAAGATTTGAGAGGGAAGTCGAAACCCTTTGGCAGCACATTAATATTGCTTGCGGGAGATTTCAGGCAAACATTACCTATAATACCTAGATCAACTCCTGCAGACGAAATGAATGCTTGCCTGAAAAATTCTAATTTATGGGCACACGTAAAAATATTAAAATTAACTACAAATATGCGTGTTCGATTGCAAAACGATGACTCTGGTCAAACATTTTCAGATCAATTGCTGGCAATTGGAAACGGAAAGCTTCCAATAGTGGGAAAGCCAAGAATGTCGTATATTCGCAATTTTTACGTAGTTTGAAACACATATATAAATCTATCTATATTCACAGGTGGGACACAGGGACACAACTACAATGGCGCATAACTAATATGGTGCGTAACGACTTACGCGCGCGGGGGGGGCTTGGGGGGCGCGAAGCGCCCCACCAACTAGGTGTTGGGGTGGCGCGAAGCGCCATCCCAACAGCTAGTATACTATATATCTATCTATCTATCTATATAAAAACAAGTTGTTTGTGTGTCTGTCGAGTGATGTCATGTCATCATGTCGTCATAAAGCTAGTTGTCGCCATGTTTGTTATGACGATGACGTCATGAAAGGTATTTAAGAAAATCCTTCAAAGACAAATTTTTAATTGTAAGCAGATCGTGGACGGAAAAATGTTTAATTGTAAAATGACTGAAGAACCTGCAATGGCAACAGCAAATGACGACCGGGACACAAATGACGACCGGGACACAGGGAATATAAATGACGACCGCG
>NW_027067075.1:0-15335 GCF_032884065.1 Artemia franciscana | reverse complement strand
TTTTTTCAACATACGTAGCTATTACCCTCGAAAACTAAAACTTTTGAAATAGGAAAAGAGCATTTAATCACATTCTTTACCATGTGCAATCATAACATAGTCTAATATCTTCATTTTTTTAACATACGTAGCTATTAACCTCGAAAACTAAAACTTTTGAAATAGGAAAAGAGCCTTTAATCACATTCTTTACCATGTGCAATCATAAAATAGTCTAATATCTTCATTTTTTCAATATACATAGCTATTACCCTCGAAAACTAAAACTTTTACAAGGGAAAAGAGCCTTTAATCACATTCTTTACCATTTGCAATCATAAAATAGTCTAATAACTTCATTTTTTCAACATACGTAGCTATTACCCTCGAAAACTAAAACTTTTGAAATAGGAAAAGAGCCTTTAATCACATTCTTTACCATTTGCAATCATAAAATAGTCTAATATCTTCATAAATTCAACAAACGTAGCTATTACCCTCGAAAACTAAAAATTTTGAAATAGGAAAAGAGCCTTTAATCACATTCTTTACCATTTGCAATCATAAAATAGTCTAATATCTTCATTTTTTCAATATACATAGCTATTACCCTCGAAAACTAAAACTTTTGACATGGGAAAAGAGCCTTTAATCACATTCTTTACCATTTGCAATCATAAAATAGTCTAATAACTTCATTTTTTTAACATACGTAGCTATTACCCTCGAAAACTAAAACTTTTGAAATAGGAAAAGAGCCTTTAATCACATTCTTTACCATTTGCAATTATAAAATAGTCAAATATCTTAATTTTTTCAACAAACGTAGCTATTACCCTCGAAAACTAAAACTTTCAACATAGGAAAAGTGCCTTTAGTCACATTCTTTACCCTTTGCAATCATAAAATAGTCTAATATCTTCATTTTTTCAACATACGTAGCTATTACCCTCTAAAACTAAAACTTTTGAAATAGGAAAAGAGCCTTTAATCACATTCTTTACCATTTGCAATCATAAAATAGTCTAATATCTTCATTTTTTCAACATACGTAGCTATTACCATCGAAAACTAAAACTTTTGAAATAGGAAAAGAGCCTTTAATCACATTCTTTACCATGTGCAATCATAAAATAGTCTAATATCTTCATTTTTCCACAGACCTAGCTATTACCCTCGAAAACTAAAACTTTTGAAATAGGAAAAGAGCCTTTAATCACATTCTTTACCATGTGCAATCATAAAATAGTCTAATATCTTCATTTTTTCCACATACGTAGCTATTACCCTCGAAAACTAAAACTTTTGAAATAGGAAAAGAGCCTTTAATCACATTCTTTACCATGTGCAATCATAAAAAGTCTAATATCTTCATTTTTTCCACAGACCTAGCTATTACCCTCGAAAACTAAAACTTTTGAAATAGGAAAAGAGCCTTTAATCACATTCTTTATCATGCGCAATCATAAATAGTCTAATATCTTCATTTTTTCAACATACGTAGCTATTACCCTCGAAAACTAAAACTTTTGAAATAGGAAAAGAGCCTTTAATCACATTCTTTACCATGTGCAATCATAAAATAGTCTAATATCTTCATTTTTTCAACATACGTAGCTATTAACCTCGAAAACTAAAACTTTTGAAATAGGAAAAGAGCCTTTAATCACATTCTTTACCATGTGCAATCATAAAATAGTCTAATATCTTCATTTTTTCAATATACATAGCTATTACCCTCGAAAACTAAAACTTTTGACATGGGAAAAGAGCCTTTAATCACATTCTTTACCATTTGCAATCATAAAATAGTCTAATAACTTCATTTTTTCAACATACGTAGCTATTACCCTCGAAAACTAAAACTTTTGACATAGGAAAAGACCCTTTAATCACATTCTTTACCATGTGCAATCATAAAATAGTCTAATATCTTCATTTTTTCAACATACGTAGCTATTACCCTCGAAAACTAAAACTTTTGAAATAGGAAAAGAGCCTTTAATCACATTCTTTACCATGTGCAATCATAAAATAGTCTAATATCTTCATTTTTTCAACATACGTAGCTATTACCCTCGAAAACTAAAACTTTGGACACAGAAAAAGAGCCTTTAATCACATTCTTTACCATTTGCAATCATAAAATAGTCTAATATCTTCATTTTTTCAACATACGTAGCTATTACCCTCGAAAACTAAAACTTTTGACATAGGAAAAGACCTTTTAATCACATTCTTTACCATGTGCAATCATAAAATAGTCTAATATCTTCATTTTTTCAACATACGTAGCTATTACCCTCGAAAACTAAAACTTTTGAAATAGGAAAAGAGCCTTTAATCACATTCTTTACCATGTGCAATCATAAAATAGTCTAATATCCAATTATTCAACATACGTAGCTATTACCCTCGAAAACTAAAACTTTGGAAATAGGGAAAGACCCTTTAATCACATTTTTAACCATTTGCAATCATAAAATAGTCTAATATATTCATTTTTTCAACATACTTAGCTATTACCCTCGAAAACTAAAACTTTTGACATAGGAAAAGAGCCTTTAATCACATTCTTTACCATTTGCAATCATAAAATAGTCTAATATCTTCATTTTTTCAACATACGTAGCTATTACCCTCGAAAACTGAAACTTTTGAAATAGGAAAAGAGCCTTTAATCACATTCTTTACCATTTGCAATCATAAAATAGTCTAATATCTTCATTTTTTCAACATACGGAGCTATTACCCTCGAAAACTAAAACTTTTGAAATAGGAAAAGAGCCTTTAATCACATTCTTTACCATATGCAATCATGAAATAGTCTAATATCTTCATTTTTTCAACATACCTAGCTATTATCCTCGAAAATTAAAACTTTTGAAATAGAAAAGAGCCTTTAATCACATTCTTTATCATGTGCAATCATAAAATAGTCTAATATCTTCATTTTTTCAACATACGTAGCTATTACCCTCGAAAACTAAAACTTTTGAAATAGGAAAAGAGCCTTTACTATTTCTATGAGTCATATGCAAGACGTCATTTTAGAAAAGACTTTTTCACTATTCAATAAATAGATTCAAATCTATTTGAATCTAGAATCAAACTTTCTGTTTGATTCTAATAGAATCAATAGAATAGCACTAGTTCGTATTTGACGTCTTGCATATGGTTCTAGAATTCTAATCTATTGATTCTAGACCAGCTAGAATCAATATTAGATAGACTAGCAAGAATCAATAAAACTTTTAATAGATTCAGCAGTGAAAGTTTGATTCTATTTCTATGAGTCATACGCATATTCTCATATGCAAGTCCATAACTCTGACCTAGTAAGCAAATCCACGAACACTGCCCCGTTTAATAAAACTTCAATAAAACTTTTAATAGATTCAGCAGTGAAAGTTTGATTCTAGCTAGTCTATCTACTATTGATTCTAGCTGGTCTAGAATCAATAGTAAGTTTTTAAAATCAATTAGAATACAAGAAAGTTTAATAAAACTCATAGAAATAAAATTTGATAAAACTTTGATTCTGGACATATTCCTCTAGGCCTCTAGGTGGCCGATATTCAAATAGATTTAATAGATTCAGCAGTGAAAGTTTGATTCTAGATTCAAATAGATTTCTAAAATGACGTCTTGCATATGACTCATAGAAATAGTAATAGTGATAGTAATAGTAATAGTAATAGTAATAGTGGCGCGTCAAAAAGACGCGCCACTGCGCGTCTTTTCTAAAATGACGTCTTGCATATGACTCATAGAAATAGTAGATAGACTAGCTAGAATCAAACTTTCTTGTATTCTAATTGATTTTAAAAACTTACTATTGATTCAAGACCAGCTAGAATCAATAGTAGATAGACTAGCTAGAATCAATAAAACTTTTAATAGATTCAGCAGTGAAAGTTTGATTCTATTTCTATGAGTCATACGCATATTCTCATATGCAAGTCCTTGTGCAAAATATTTTGATTCTAGCTAGTCTATCTACTATTTCTATGAGTCATATGCAAGACGTCATTTTAGAAAAGACTTTTTCACTATTCAATAAATAGATTCAAATCTATTTGAATCTAGAATCAAACTTTCTGTTTGATTCTAATAGAATCAATAGAATAGCACTAGTTCGTATGTGACGTCTTGCATATGGTTCTAGAATTCTAATCTATTGATTCTAGACCAGCTAGAATCAATAGTAGATAGACTAGCAAGAATCAATAAAACTTTTAATAGATTCAGCAGTGAAAGTTTGATTCTATTTCTATGAGTCATACGCATATTCTCATATGCAAGTCCATAACTCTGACCTAGTAAGCAAATCCACGAACACCGCCCCGTTTAATAAAACTTCAATAAAACTTTTAATAGATTCAGCAGTGAAAGTTTGATTCTAGCTAGTCTATCTACTATTTCTATGAGTCATATGCAAGACAATAATATCGTAGAAATAGACAATAATATCGGCCACTGCGCGTCTTTTCTAAAATGACGTCTTGCATATGACTCATAGAAATAGTAGATAGACTAGATCTCATCTAGAGATCTAGATGAGTAGATCTCTGACCTAGTAAGCAAATCCACGAACAGAAATAGTAGAAATTGATAAGAAATAGTAGATAGACTAGCTAGAATCAAACTTTCTTGTATTCTAATTGATTTTATTGTATAGGATATTATTGTCTATTAAATAGACAATAATATCGGCCACTGCATGTCTTTTCTAAAATGACGTCTTGCATATGACTCTTGCTTACTAGATTCATAGCTGAAAATTTTTTTTTTTTTTCTAATGACTTTAAAAGTCATTTATTAAACGGAGTCATATGCAAGACGTCATTTTAGAAAAGACGCGCAGTGGCCGATATTATTGTCTATTTCTACCGATATTATATTCTTGCATATGACTCATAGAAATAGTAGATAGACTAGCTAGAATCAAACTTTCACTGCTGAATCTATTAAAAGTTTTATTGATTCTAGCTAGTCCATCTACTATTGATTCTAGCTGGTCTAGAATCAATAGTAAGTTTTTAAAATCAATTAGAATACAAGAAAGTTTAATAAAACTCCTAGAAATAAAATTTTATAAAACTTTGATTCTGGAAATTTTCCTCTAGGCCTCTAGGTGGCCGATATTCAAATAGATTTAATAGATTCAGCAGTGAAAGTTTGATTCTAGATTCAAATAGATTTCTAAAATTACGTCTTGCATATGACTCATAGAAATAGTAGATAGACTAGCTAGAATCAAACTTTCACTGCTGAATCTATTAAAAGTTTTAATAGATTCTAAAATGACGTCTTGCATATGACTCATAGAAAACTTATTATCTCTATCTATTCTATTCTATCTATCTACTCTAAGTATTATTAGAAACTTATCAAACTTTCACTGCTGAATCTATTAAAAGTTTTGAATCTTTAAGAATTAAAAGTTTTGAATCTATTAAAACTTTTAATAGATTCAGCAGTGAAAGTTTGATTCTAGCTAGTCTATCTACTATTTCTATGAGTCATATGCAAGACGTCATTTTAGAAAAGACGCGCAGTGGCCGATATTATTGTCTATTTCTACCGATATTATATTCTTGCATATGACTCATAGAAATAGTACTACAATATTTTACTACAAAGACTCATAGAAATAGTAGATAGACTAGCTAGAATCAAACTTTCACTGTTTCTAGTGAAGGCTTGCGGCCTTGTGCAAAATATTTTCCTCTAGGCCTCTAGGTGGCCGATATTCAAATAGATTTAATAGATTCAGCAGTGAAAGTTTGATTCTCGCTAGTCTATCTACTATTTCTATGAGTCATATGCAAGTCCTTGTGCAAAATATTTTGATTCTAGCTAGTCTATCTACTATTTCTATGAGTTTTATTTGTCTATTCTAGCTAGTCTATCTACTATTTATGTTATGAATGAAATGAAAGGTCTTGCATACAAGAGTAGATAGATTTATTAAACGGAGTAGAAATAGAAATAGACAATAATATTGGCCACTGCGCGTCTTTTCTAAAATGACGTCTTGCATATGACTCATAGAAATAGTAGATAGACTAGCTAGAATAGACAAATAAAACTCATAGAAATAGTAGATAGACTAGCTAGAATCAAACTATCTACTATTCCGATATACAAGATATTATTGTCTATTAAATAGACAATAATATCGGCCACTGCGCGTCTTTTCTAAAATGACGTCTTGCATATGACTCATAGAAATAGTAGATAGACTAGCTAGAATCAAACTTTCTTGTATTCGAATTGATTTTAAAAACTTACTATTGATTCTAGACCAGCTAGAATCAATAGTAGATAGACTAGCTAGAATCAATAAAACTTTTAATAGATTCAGCAGTGAAAGTTTGATTCTATTTCTATGAGTCATACGCATATTCTCATATGCAAGTCCTTGTGCAAAATATTTTGATTCTAGCTAGTCTATCTACTATTTCTATGAGTCATATGCAAGACGTCATTTTAGAAAAGACTTTTTCACTATTCAATAAATAGATTCAAATCTATTTGAATCTAGAATCAAACTTTCTGTTTGATTCTAATAGAATCAATAGAATAGCACTAGTTCGTATGTGACGTCTTGCATATGGTTCTAGAATTCTAATCAATTGATTCTAGACCAGCTAGAATCAATAGTAGATAGACTAGCAAGAATCAATAAAACTTTTAATAGATTCAGCAGTGAAAGTTTGATTCTATTTCTATGAGTCATACGCATATTCTCATATGCAAGTCCATAACTCTGACCTAGTAAGCAAATCCACGAACACCGCCCCGTTTAATAAAACTTCAATAAAACTTTTAATAGATTCAGCAGTGAAAGTTTGATTCTAGCTAGTCTATCTACTATTTCTATGAGTCATATGCAAGAAAATAATATCGTAGAAATAGACAATAATATCGGCCACTGCGCGTCTTTTCTAAAATGACGTCTTGCATATGACTCATAGAAATAGTAGATAGACTAGATCTCATCTAGAGATCTAGATGAGTAGATCTCTGACCTAGTAAGCAAATCCACGAACAGAAATAGTAGAAATTGATAAGAAATAGTAGATAGACTAGCTAGAATCAAACTTTCTTGTATTCTAATTGATTTTATTGTATAAGATATTATTGTCTATTAAATAGACAATAATATCGGCCACTGCGCGTCTTTTCTAAAATGACGTCTTGCATATGACTCTTGCTTACTAGATTCATAGCTGAAAAAAATTTATTTTTTTTTCTAATGACTTTAAAAGTCATTTATTAAACGGAGTCATATGCAAGACGTCATTTTAGAAAAGACGCGCAGTGGCCGATATTATTGTCTATTTCTACCGATATTATATTCTTGCATATGACTCATAGTAATAGTAGATAGACTAGCTAGAATCAAACTTTCACTGCTGAATCCATTAAAAGTTTTATTGATTCTAGCTAGTCTATCTACTATTGATTCTAGCTGGTCTAGAATCAATAGTAAGTTTTTAAAATCAATTAGAATACAAGAAAGTTTAATAAAACTCATAGAAATAAAATTTTATAAAACTTTGATTCATGACATTTTCCTCTAGGCCTCTAGGTGGCCGATATTCAAATAGATTTAATAGATTCAGCAGTGAAAGTTTGATTCTAGATTCAAATAGATTTCTAAAATGACGTCTTGCATATGACTCATAGAAATAGTAGATAGACTAGCTAGAATCAAACTTTCACTGCTGAATCTATTAAAAGTTTTAATAGATTCTAAAATGACATCTTGCATATGACTCATAGAAAACTTATTATCTCTATCTATTCTATTCTATCTATCTACTCTAAGTATTCTTAGAAACTTATCAAACTTTCACTGCTGAATCTATTAAAAGTTTTGAATCTTTAAGAATTAAAAGTTTTGAATCTATTAAAACTTTTAATAGATTCAGCAGTGAAAGTTTGATTCTAGCTAGTCTATCTGCTATTTCTATGAGTCATATGCAAGACGTCATTTTAGAAAAGACGCGCAGTGGCCGATAGTATTGTCTATTTCTACCGATATTATATTCTTGCATATGACTCATAGAAATAGTACTACAATATTTTACTACAAAGACTCATAGAAATAGTAGATAGACTAGCTAGAATCAAACTTTCACTGTTTCTAGTGAAGGCTTGCGGCCTTGTGCAAAATATTTTCCTCTAGGCCTCTAGGTGGCCGATATTCAAATAGATTTAATAGATTCAGCAGTGAAAGTTTGATTCTAGCTAGTCTATCTACTATTTCTATGAGTCATATGCAAGTCCTTGTGCAAAATATTTTGATTCTAGCTAGTCTATCTACTATTTCTATGAGTTTTATTTGTCTATTCTAGCTAGTCTATCTACTATTTATGTTATGAATGAAATGAAAGGTCTTGCATACAAGAGTAGATAGATTTATTAAACGGAGTAGAAATAGAAATAGACAATAATATCGGCCACTGCGCGTCTTTTCTAAAATGACGTCTTGCATATGACTCATAGAAATAGTAGATAGACTAGCTAGAATAGACAAATAAAACTCATAGAAATAGTAGATAGACTAGCTATAATCAAACTATCTACTATTCCGATATACAAGATATTATTGACTATTAAATAGACAATAATATCGGCCACTGCGCGTCTTTTCTAAAATGACGTCTTACATATGACTCATAGAAATAGTAGATAGACTAGCTAGAATCAAACTTTCTTGTATTCTAATTGATTTTAAAAACTTACTATTGATTCTAGACCAGCTAGAATCAATAGTAGATAGACTAGCTAGAATCAATAAAACTTTTAATAGATTCAGCAGTGAAAGTTTGATTCTATTTCTATGAGTCATAAGCATATTCTCATATGCAAGTCCTTGTGCAAAATATTTTGATTCTAGCTAGTCTATCTACTATTTCTATGAGTCATATGCAAGACGTCATTTTAGAAAAGACTTTTTCACTATTCAATAAATAGATTCAAATCTATTTGAATCTAGAATCAAACTTTCTGTTTGATTCTAATAGAATCAATAGAATAGCACTAGTTCGTATGTGACGTCTTGCATATGGTTCTAGAATTCTAATCTATTGATTCTAGACCAGCTAGAATCAATAGTAGATAGACTAGCAAGAATCAATAAAACTTTTAATAGATTCAGCAGTGAAAGTTTGATTCTATTTCTATGAGTCATACGCATATTCTCATATGCAAGTCCATAACTCTGACCTAGTAAGCAAATCCACGAACACCGCCCCGTTTAATAAAACTTCAATAAAACTTTTAATTGATTCAGCAGTGAAAGTTTGATTCTAGCTAGTCTATCTACTATTTCTATGAGTCATATGCAAGACAATAATATCGTAGAAATAGACAATAATATCCGCCACTGCGCGTCTTTTCTAAAATGACGTCTTGCATATGACTCATAGAAATAGTAGATAGACTAGATCTCATCTAGAGATCTAGATGAGTAGATCTCTGACCTAGTAAGCAAATCCACGAACAGAAATAGTAGAAATTGATAAGAAATAGTAGATAGACTAGCTAGAATCAAACTTTCTTGTATTCTAATTGATTTTATTGTATAAGATATTATTGTCTATTAAATAGACAATAATATCGGCCACTGCGAGTCTTTTCTAAAATGACGTCTTGCATATGACTCTTGCTTACTAGATTCATAGCTGAAAAATTTTTTGTTTTTTTCTAATGACTTTAAAAGTCATTTATTAAACGGAGTCATATGCAAGACGTCATTTTAGAAAAGACGCGCAGTGGCCGATATTATTGTCTATTTCTACCGATATTATATTCTTGCATATGACTCATAGAAATAGTAGATAGACTAGCTAGAATCAAACTTTCACTGCTGAATCTATTAAAAGTTTTATTGATTCTAGCTAGTCTATCTACTATTGATTCTAGCTGGTCTAGAATCAATAGTAAGTTTTTAAAATCAATTAGAATACAAGAAAGTTTAATAAAACTCATAGAAATAAAATTTTACAAAACTTTGATTCTGGACATTTTCCTCTGGGCCTCTAGGTGGCCGATATTCAAATAGATTTAATAGATTCAGCAGTGAAAGTTTGATTCTAGATTCAAATAGATTTCTAAAATGACGTCTTGCATATGACTCATAGAAGTAGTAGATAGACTAGCTAGAATCAAACTTTCACTGCTGAATCTATTAAAAGTTTTAATAGATTCTAAAATGACGTCTTGCATATGACTCATAGAAAACTTATTATCTCTATCTATTCTATTCTATCTATCTACTCTAAGTATTCTTAGAAACTTATCAAACTTTCACTGCTGAATCTATTAAAAGTTTTGAATCTTTAAGAATTAAAAGTTTTGAATCTATTAAAACTTTTAATAGATTCAGCAGTGAAAGTTTGATTCTAGCTAGTCTATCTACTATTTCTATGAGTCATATGCAAGACGTCATTTTAGAAAAGACGCGCAGTGGCCGATATTATTGTCTATTTCTACCGATATTATATTCTTGCATATGACTCATAGAAATAGTACTACAATATTTTACTACAAAGACTCATAGAAATAGTAGATAGACTAGCTAGAATCAAACTTTCACTGTTTCTAGTGAAGGCTTGCGGCCTTGTGCAAAATATTTTCCTCTAGGCCTCTAGGTGGCCGATATTCAAATAGATTTAATAGATTCACAAGATATTATTGTCTATTAAATAGACAATAATATCGGCCACTGCGCGTCTTTTCTAAAATGACGTCTTGCATATGACTCATAGAAATAGTAGATAGACTAGCTAGAATCAAACTTTCTTGTATTCTAATTGATTTTAAAAAGATTCTAGACCAGCTAGAATCAATAGTAGATAGACTAGCTAGAATCAATAAAACTTTTAATAGATTCAGCAGTGAAAGTTTGATTCTATTTCTATGAGTCATACGCATATTCTCATATGCAAGTCCTTGTGCAAAATATTTTGATTCTAGCTAGTCTATCTACTATTTCTATGAGTCATATGCAAGACGTCATTTTAGAAAAGACTTTTTCACTATTCAATAAATAGATTCAAATCTATTTGAATCTAGAATCAAACTTTCTGTTTGATTCTAATAGAATCAATAGAATAGCACTAGTTCGTATGTGACGTCTTGCATATGATTCTAGAATTCTAATCTATTGATTCTAGACCAGCTAGAATCAATAGTAGATAGACTAGCAAGAATCAACAAAACTTTTAATAGATTCAGCAGTGAAAGTTTGATTCTATTTCTATGAGTCATACGCATATTCTCATATGCAAGTCCATAACTCTGACCTAGTAAGCAAATCCACGAACACCGCCCCGTTTAATAAAACTTCAATAAAACTTTTAATAGATTCAGCAGTGAAAGTTTGATTCTAGCTAGTCTATCTACTATTTCTATGAGTCATATGCAAGACAATAATATCGGCCACTGCGCGTCTTTTCTAAAATGACGTCTTGCATATGACTCATAGAAATAGTAGATAGACTAGATCTCATCTAGAGATCTAGATGAGTAGATCTCTGACCTAGTAAGCAAATTCACGAACAGAAATAGTAGAAATTGATAAGAAATAGTAGATAGACTAGCTAGAATCAAACTTTCTTGTATTCTAATTGATTTTATTGTATAAGATATTATTGTCTATTAAATAGACAATAATATCGGCCACTGCGCGTCTTCTCTAAAATGACGTCTTGCATATGACTCTTGCTTACTAGATTCATAGCTGAAAAAATTTTATTTTTTTTTCTAATGACTTTAAAAGTCATTTATTAAACGGAGTCATATGCAAAACGTCATTTTAGAAAAGACGCGCAGTGGCCGATATTATTGTCTATTTCTACCGATATTATATTCTTGCATATGACTCATAGAAATAGTATATAGACTAGCTAGAATCAAACTTTCACTGCTGAATCTATTAAAAGTTTTATTGATTCTAGCTAGTCTATCTACTATTGATTCTAGCTGGTCTAGAATCAATAGTAAGTTTTTAAAATCAATTAGAATACAAGAAAGTTTAATAAAACTCATAGAAATAAAATTTTATAAAACTTTGATTCTGGACATTTTCCTCTAGGCCTCTAGGTGGCCGATATTCAAATAGATTTAATAGATTCAGCAGTGAAAGTTTGATTCTAGATTCAAATAGATTTCTAAAATGACGTCTTGCATATGACTCATAGAAATAGTAGATAGACTAGCTAGAATCAAACTTTCACTGCTGAATCTAATAAAAGTTTTAATAGATTCTAAAATGACGTCTTGCATATGACTCATAGAAAACTTATTATCTCTATCTATTCTATTATATCTATTTACTCTAAGTATTCTTAGAAACTTATCAAACTCTCACTGCTGAATCTATTAAAAGTTTTGAATCTATAAGAATTAAAAGTTTTGAATCTATTAAAACTTTTAATAGATTCAGCAGTGAAAGTTTGATTCTAGCTAGTCTATCTACTATTTCTATGAGTCATATGCAAGACGTCATTTTAGAAAAGACGCGCAGTGGCCGATATTATTGTCTATTTCTACCGATATTATATTCTTGCATACGACTCATAGAAATAGTACTACAATATTTTACTACAAAGACTCATAGAAATAGTAGATAGACTAGCTAGAATCAAACTTTCACTGTTTCTAGTGAAGGCTTGCGGCCTTGTGCAAAATATTTTCCTCTAGGCCTCTAGGTGGCCGATATTCAAATAGATTTAATAGATTCAGCAGTGAAAGTTTGATTCTAGCTAGTCTATCTACTATTTCTATGAGTCATATGCAAGTCCTTGTGCAAAATATTTTGATTCTAGCTAGTCTATCTACTATTTCTATGAGTTTTATTTGTCTATTCTTGCTAGTCTATCTACTATTTATGTTATGAATGAAATGAAAGGTCTTGCATACAAGAGTAGATAGATTTATTAAACGGAGTAGAAATAGAAATAGACAATAATATCGGCCACTGCGCGTCTTTTCTAAAATGACGTCTTGCATATGACTCATAAAAATAGTAGATAGACTAGCTAGAATAGACAAATAAAACTCATAGAAATAGTAGATAGACTAGCTAGAATCAAACTATCTACTATTCCAATATACAAGATATTATTGTCTATTAAATAGACAATAATATCGGCCACTGCGCGTCTTTTCTAAAATGACGTCTTGCATATGACTCATAGAAATAGTAGATAGACTAGCTAGAATCAAACTTTCTTGTATTCTAATTGATTTTAAAAACTTACTATTGATTCTAGACCAGCTAGAATCAATAGTAGATAGACTAGCTAGAATCAATAAAACTTTTAATAGATTCAGCAGTGAAAGTTTGATTCTATTTCTATGAGTCATACGCATATTCTCATATGCAAGTCCTTGTGCAAAATATTTTGATTCTAGCTAGTCTATCTACTATTTCTATGAGTCATATGCAAGACGTCATTTTAGAAAAGACTTTTTCACTATTCAATAAATAGATTCAAATCTATTTGAATCTAGAATCAAACTTTCTGTTTGATTCTAATAGAATCAATAGAATAGCACTAGTTCGTATGTGACGTCTTGCATATGGTTCTAGAATTCTAATCTATTGATTCTAGACCAGCTAGAATCAATAGTAGATAGACTAGCAAGAATCAATAAAACTTTTAATAGATTCAGCAGTGAAAGTTTGATTCTATTTCTATGATTCATACGCATATTCTCATATGCAAGTCCATAACTCTTACCTAGTAAGCAAATCCACGAACACCGCCCCGTTTAATAAAACTTCAATAAAACTTTTAATAGATTCAGCAGTGAAAGTTTGATTCTAGCTAGTCTATCTACTATTTCTATGAGTCATATGCAAGACAATAATATCGTAGAAATAGACAATAATATCGGCCACTGCGCGTCTTTTCTAAAATGACGTCTTGCATATGACTCATAGAAATAGTAGATAGACTAGATCTCATCTAGAGATCTAGATGAGTAGATCTCTGACCTAGTAAGCAAATCCACGAACAGAAATAGTAGAAATTGATAAGAAATAGTAGATAGACTAGCTAGAATCAAACTTTCTTGTATTCTAATTGATTTTATTGTATAAGATATTATTGTCTATTAAATAGACAATAATATCGGCCACTGCGCGTCTTTTCTAAAATGACGTCTTGCATATGACTCTTGCTTACTAGATTCATAGCTGAAAAAATTTTATTTTTTTTTCTAATGACTTTAAAAGTCATTTATTAAATGGAGTCATATGCAAGACGTCATTTTAGAAAAGACGCGCAGTGGCCGATATTATTGTCTATCTCTACCGATATTATATTCTTGCATATGACTCATAGAAATAGTAGATAGACTAGCTAGAATCAAACTTTCACTGCTGAATCTATTAAAAGTTTTAATAGATTCTAAAATGACGTCTTGCATATGACTCATAGAAAACTTATTATCTCTATCTATTCTATTCTATCTATCTACTCTAAGTATTCTTAGAAACTTATCAAACTTTTACTGCTGAATCTATTAAAAGTTTTGAATCTTTAAGAATTAAAAGTTTTGAATCTATTAAAACTTTTAATAGATTCAGCAGTGAAAGTTTGATTCTAGCTAGTCTATCTACTATTTCTATGAGTCATATGCAAGACGTCATTTTAGAAAAGACGTGCAGTGGCCGATATTATTGTCTATTTCTACCGATATAATATTCTTGCATATGACTCATAGAAATAGTACTACAATATTTTACTACAAAGACTCATAGAAATAGTAGATAGACTAGCTAGAATCAAACTTTCACTGTTTCTAGTGAAGGCTTGCGGCCTTGTGCAAAATATTTTCCTCTAGGCCTCTAGGTGGCCGATATTCAAATAGATTTAATAGATTCAGCAGTGAAAGTTTGATTCTAGCTAGTCTATCTACTATTTCTATGAGTCATATGCAAGTCATTGTGCAAAATATTTTGATTCTAGCTAGTCTATCTACTATTTCTATGAGTTTTATTTGTCTATTCTAGCTAGTCTATCTACTATTTATGTTATGAATGAAATGAAAGGTCTTGCATACAAGAGTTGATAGATTTATTAGACGGAGTAGAAATAGAAATAGACAATAATATCGGCCACTGCGCGTCTTTTCTAAAATGACGTCTTGCATATGACTCATAGAAATAGTAGATAGACTAGCTAGAATAGACAAATAAAACTCATAGAAATAGTAGATAGACTAGCTAGAATCAAACTATCTACTATTCCAATATACAAGATATTATTGTCTATTAAATAGACAATAATATCGGCCACTGCGCGTCTTTTCTAAAATGACGTCTT
>NW_027067074.1:0-15630 GCF_032884065.1 Artemia franciscana | reverse complement strand
GGAAAAGAGCCTTTAATCACATTCTTTACCATGTGCAATCATAAAATAGTCTAATATCTTCTTTTTTTCCACAGACAAAGCTATTACCCTCGAAAACTAAAACTTTTGAAATAGGAAAAGAGCCTTTAATCACATTCTTTACCATTTGCAATCATAAAATAGTCTAATATCTTCATTTTTTCAACATACGTAGCTATTACCCTCGAAAACTAAAACTTTTGAAATAGGAAAAGAGCCTTTAATCACATTCTTTACCATTTGCAATCATAAAATTGTCTAATATCTTCATTTTTTCAACATACGTAGCTATTACCATCGAAAACTAAAACTTTTGAAATAGGAAAAGAGCCTTTAATCACATTCTTTACCATTTGCAATCATAAAATAGTCTAATATCTTCATTTTTTCAACATACGTAGCTATTACCCTCGAAAACTAAAACTTTTGAAATAGGAAAAGAGCCTTTAATCACATTTTTTACCATGTGCAATCATAAATTGTCTAATATCTTCATTTTTTCCACAGACCAACCTATTACCCTCGAAAACTAAAACTTTTGAAATAGGAAAAGAGCCTTTAATCACATTCTTTACCATGTGCAATCATAAAATAGTCTAATATCTTCATTTTTTCAACATACGTAGCTATTACCCTCGAAAACTAAAACTTTTGAAATAGGAAAAGAGCCTTTAATCACATTCTTTACCATTTGCAATCATAAAATAGTCTAATATCTTCATTTTTTCAACATACGTAGCTATTACCCTCGAAAACTAAAACTTTTGACATAGGAAAAGAGCCTTTAATCACATTCTTTACCATGTGCAATCATAAAATTGTCTAATATCTTCATTTTTTCAACATACGTAGCTATTACCCTCGAAAACTAAAACTTTTGAAATATGAAAAGAGCCTTTAATCACATTCTTTACCATGTGCAATCATAAAATAGTCTAATATCTTCTTTTTTTCCACAGACAAAGCTATTACCCTCGAAAACTAAAACTTTTGAAATAGGAAAAGAGCCTTTAATCACATTCTTTACCATTTGCAATCATAAAATAGTCTAATATCTTCATTTTTTCAACATTCGTAGCTATTACCCTCGAAAACTAAAACTTTTGAAATAGGAAAAGAGCCTTTAATCACATTCTTTACCATTTGCAATCATAAAATAGTCTAATATCTTAATTTTTTCAACATACGTAGCTATTACCCTCGAAAACTAAAACTTTTGAAATAGGAAAAGAGCCTTTAATCACATTCTTTACCATTTGCAATCATAAAATTGTCTAATATCTTTATTTTTTCAACATACTTAGCTATTACCCTCGAAAACTAAAACTTTTGACATAGGAAAACAACCTTTAATCACATTCTTTACCATTTGCAATCATAAAATTGTCTAATATCTTCATTTTTTCAACATACGTAGCTATTACCCTCGAAAACTAAAACTTTTGAAATGGGAAAAGAGCCTTTAATCACACTCTTTACCATTTGCAATCATAAAATAGTCTAATATTTTCATTTTTTCAACATACGTAGCTATTACCCTCGAAAACTAAAACTTTTGAAATAGGAAAAGAGCCTTTAATCACATTCTTTACCATTTGCAATCATAAAATTGTCTAATATCTTCATTTTTTGAACATGAGTAGCTATTACCCTCGAAAACTAAAACTTTTGAAATAGGAAAAGAGCCTTTATTTACATTCTTTACCATTTGCAATCATAAAATAGTCTAATATCTTCATTTTTTCAACATACGTAGCTATTACCCTCGAAAACTAAAACTTTTGAAACAGGAAAAGAGCCTTTAATCACATTCTTTACCATTTGCAATCATAAAATACTCTAATATCTTCATTTTTTGAACATGAGTAGCTATTACCCTCGAAAACTAAAACTTTTGAAATAGGAAAAGAGCCTTTAATCACATTCTTTACCATTTGCAAAAATAAAATAGACTAATATCTTCATTTTTTCAACATATGTAGCTATTACCCTCGAAAACTAAAACTTTTGAAATAGAAAAAGAGCCTTTAATCACATTCTTTACCATTTGCAATCATAAAATAGTCTAATATCTTCATTTTTTGAACATGAGTAGCTATTACCCTCGAAAACTAAAACTTTTGAAATAGGAAAAGAGCCTTTAATTACATTCTTTACCATTTGCAATCATAAAATAGTCTAATATCTTCATTTTTTCAACATAAGTAGCTATTACCCTCGAAAACTAAAACTTTTGAAACAGGAAAAGAGCCTTTAATCACATTCTTTACCATTTGCAATCATAAAATAGTCTAATATCTTCATTTTTTGAACATGAGTAGCTATTACCCTCGAAAACTAAAACTTTTGAAATAGGAAAAGAGCCTTTAATCACATTCTTTACCATTTGCAATCATAAAATAGTCTAATATCTTCATTTTTTCAACATACGTAGCTATTACCCTCGAAAACTAAAACTTTTGAAATAGAAAGAGCCTTTAATCACATTCTTTACCATTTGCAATCATAAAATAGTATAATATCTTTATTTTTTCAACATACGTAGCTATTACCCTTGAAAACTAAAACTTTTGAAATAGGAAAAGAGCCTTTAGTCACATTCTTTACCATTTGCAATCATAAAATTGTCTAAAATCTTCATTTTTTCAACATACGTAGCTATTACCCTCAAAAACTAAAACTTTTGAAATAGGAAAAGAGCCTTTAATCACATTCTTTACCATTTGCAATCATAAAATAGTCTAATATCTTCATTTTTTCAACATACGTAGCTATTACCCTCGAAAACGAAAACTTTTGACATAGGAAAAGAGCCTTTAATCACATTCTTTACCATTTGCAATCATAAAATTTTCCAATATCTTCATTTTTTAACAAACGTAGCTATTACCTCGAAAACTAAAACTTTCGAAATAGGAAAAGAGCCTTTAATCACATTCTTTACCATTTGCAATCATAAAATAGTCTAATATCTTCATTTTTTCAAAATACGTAGCTATTACCTTCGAAAACTAAAACTTTTGAAATAGGAAAAGAGTCTTTAATCACATTCTTTACCATGTGCAATCATAAAATTGTCTAATATCTTCATTTTTTCCACAGAAAAAGCTATTACCCTCGAAAACTAAAACTTTTGAAATAGGAAAAGAGCCTTTAATCACATTCTTTACCATGTGCAGTCATAAAATAGTCTAATATCTTCATTTTTTCAACATGCGTAGCTATTACCCTCGAAAACTAAAACTTTTGTATTAGGAAAAGAGCCTTTAATCACATTCTTTACCATTTGCAATCATAAAATAGTCTAATATCTTCATTTTTTTCAACATACGTGGCTATTACCCTCGAAAACTAAAACTTTTGAAATAGGAAAAGGGCCTTTAATCACATTCTTTACCATTTGCAATCATAAAATAGCATAATATCTTCATTTTTTCAACATACGTAGCTATTACCCTCGAAAACTAAAACTTTTGAAATAGGAAAAGAGCCTTTAATCACATTCTTTACCATGTGCAATCATAAAATTGTCTAATATGTTCAATTTTTCCGACAGACAAAGCGAATACCCTCGAAAACTAAAACTTTTGAAATAGGAAAAGAGCCTTTAATCACATTCTTTACCATGTGCAAACATAAAATTGTCTAATATCTTCATTTTTTCAACATACGTAGCTATTACCCTCGAAAACTAAAACTTTTGAAATAGGAAAAGAGCCTTTAATCACATTCTTTACCATGTGCAATCATAAAATAGTCTAATATCTTCATTTTTTCCACAGACAAAGCTATTACCCTCGAAAACTAAAACTTTTGAAATAGGAAAAGAGCCTTTAATCACATTCTTTACCATTTGCAATCATAAAATAGTCTAATATCTTCATTTTTTCAACATACGTAGCTATTACCCCTCGAAAACTAAAACTTTTGAAATAGGAAAAGAGCCTTTAATCACATTCTTTTTCATTTGCAATCATAAAATAGTCTAATATCTTCATTTTTTCAACATACGTAGCTATTACCCCTCGAAAACTAAAACTTTTGAAATAGGAAAAGAGCCTTTAATCACATTCTTTACCATTTGCAATCATAAAATTGTCTAATATCTTTATTTTTTCAACATACTTAGCTATTACCCTCGAAAACTAAAACTTTTGACATAGGAAAAGAGCCTTTAATCACATTCTTTACCATTTGCAATCATAAAATTGTCTAATATCTTCATTTTTTCAACATACGTAGCTATTACCCTCGAAAACTAAAACTTTTGAAATGGGAAAAGAGCCTTTAATCAAACTCTTTACCATTTGCAATCATAAAATAGTCTAATATCTTCATTTTTTCAACATACGTAGCTATTACCCTCGAAAACTAAAACTCTTGAAATAGGAAAAGAGCCTTTAATCACATTCTTTACCATTTGCAATCATAAAATTGTCTAATATCTTCATTTTTTCAACAAACGTAGCTATTACCCTCGAAAACTAAAACTTTTGAAATAGGAAAAGAGCCTTTAATCACATTCTTTACCATTTGCAATCATAAAATAGTCTAATATCTTCATTTTTTCAACATACGTAGCTATTACCCTCGAAAACTAAAACTTTTGAAATAGGAAAAGAGCCTTTAATTACATTCTTTACCATTTGCAATCATAAAATAGTCTAATATCTTCATTTTTTGAACATGAGTAGCTATTACCCTCGAAAACTAAAACTTTTGAAATAGGAAAAGAGCCTTTAATCACATTCTTTACCATTTGCAATCATAAAATAGTCTAATATCTTCATTTTTTTCAACATACGTAGCTATTACCCTCGAAAACTAAAACTTGCCTTTAATCACATTCTTTACCATTTGCAATCATAAAATAGTCTAATATCTTCAATTTTTCAACATACGTAGCTTTTACCCTTGAAAACTAAAACTTTTGAAATAGGAAAAGAGCCTTTAATCACATTCTTTACCATTTGCAATCATAAAATTGTCTAAAATCTTCATTTTTCAACATACGTAGCTATTACCCTCAAAAACTAAAACTTTTGAAATAGGAAAAGAGCCTTTAATCACATTCTTTACCATTTGCAATCATAAAATAGTCTAATATCTTCATTTTCAACATACGTAGCTATTACCCTCGAAAACTAAAACTTTTGACATAAGAAAAGAGCCTTTAATCACATTCTTTACCATTTGCAATCATAAAATTGTCCAATATCTTCATTTTTTTAACATACGTAGCTATTACCCTCGAAAACTAAAACGTTTGAAATAGGAAAAGAGCCTTTAATCACATTCTTTACCATTTGCAATCATAAAATAGTCTAATATCTTCATTTTTTCAACATACGTAGCTATTACCTTCGAAAACTAAAACTTTTGAAATAGGAAAAGAGTCTTTAATCACATTCTTTACCATGTGCAATCATAAAATTGTCTAATATCTTCATTTTTTCCACAGACAAAGCTATTACCCCTCGAAAACTAAAACTTTTGACATAGGAAAAGAGCCTTTAATCACATTCTTTACCATTTGCAATCATAAAATTGTCTAATATCTTTATTTTTTCAACATACTTAGCTATTACCCTCGAAAACTAAAACTTTTGACATAGGAAAAGAGCCTTTAATCACATTCTTTACCATTTGCAATCATAAAATTGTCTAATATCTTCATTTTTTCAACATACGTAGCTATTACCCTCGAAAACTAAAACTTTTGAAATAGAAAAAGAGCCTTTAATCACACTCTTTACCATTTGCAATCATAAAATAGTCTAATATCTTCATTTTTTCAACATACGTAGCTATTACCCTCGAAAACTAAAACTTTTGAAATAGGAAAAGAGCCTTTAATCACATTCTTTGCCATTTGCAATCATAAAATTGTCTAATATCTTCATTTTTTCAACATACGTAGCTATTACCCTCGAAAACTAAAACTTTTGAAATAGGAAAAGAGCCTTTAAATCACATTCTTTACCATTTGCAATCATAAAATAGTCTAATATCTTCATTTTTTCAACATACGTAGCTATTACCCCTCGAAAACTAAAACTTTTGAAATAGGAAAAGAGCCTTAAATTACATTCTTTACCATTTGCAATCATAAAATAGTCTAATATCTTCATTTTTTCAACATTTTTAGCTATTACCCTCGAAAACTAAAACTTTTGAAACAGGAAAAGAGCCTTTAATCACATTCGTTACCATTTGCAATCATAAAATAGTCTAATATCTTCATTTTTTCAACATGAGTAGCTATTACCCTCGAAAACTAAAACTTTTGAAATAGGAAAAGAGCCTTTAATCACATTCTTTACCATTTGCAATCATAAAATAGTCTAATATCTTCATTTTTGCAACATACGTAGCTATTACCCCTCGAAAACTAAAACTTTTGAAATAGGAAAAGAGCCTTTAATCACATTCTTTACCATTTGCAATCATAAAATTGTCTAATATCTTCATTTTTTCAACATACGTAGCTATTACCCTCGAAAACTAAAACTTTTGAAATAGGAAAAGAGCCTTTAATCACATTCTTTACTATTTGCAATCATAAAATAGTCTAATATCTTCATTTTTTCAACATACGTAGCTATTCCCCTCGAAAACTAAAACTTTTGACATAGGAAAAGAGCCTTTAATCACATTCTTTACCATGTGCAATCATAAAATTGTCTAATATCTTCATTTTTTTCCACAGACAAAGCTATTACCCTCGAAAACTAAAACTTTTGAAATAGGAAAAGAGCCTTTAATCACACTCTTTACCATTTGCAATCATAAAATAGTCTAATATCTTCATTTTTTCAACATACGTAGCTATTACCCTCGAAAACTAAAACTTTTGAAATAGGAAAAGAGCCTTTAATCACATTCTTTACCATTTGCAATCATAAAATAGTCTAATATCTTCATTTTTTCAACATACGTAGCTATTACCCTCGAAAACTAAAACTTTTGAAATAGGAAAAGAGCCTTTAATCACATTCTTTACCATGTGCAATCATAAAATTGTCTAATATGTTCATTTTTTTCCGACAGACAAAGCTAATACCCTCGAAAACTAAAACTTTTGAAATAGGAAAAGAGCCTTTAATCACATTCTTTACCATGTGCAATCATAAAATTGTCTAATATCTTCATTTTTTCAACATACATAGCTATTACCCTCGAAAACTAAAACTTTTGAAATAGGAAAAGAGCCTTTAATCACATTCTTTACCATGTGCAATCATAAAATAGTCTAATATCTTCATTTTTTCCACAGACAAAGCTATTACCCTCGAAAACTAAAACTTTTGAAATAGGAAAAGAGCCTTTAATCACATTCTTTACATTTGCAATCATAAAATAGTCTAATATCTTCATTTTTTCAACATACGTAGCTATTACCCTCGAAAACTAAAACTTTTGAAATAGGAAAAGAGCCTTTAATCACATTCTTTACCATTTGCAATCATAAAATAGTCTAATATCTTCATTTTTTCAACATACGTAGCTATTACCCTCGAAAACTAAAACTTTTGACATAGGAAAAGAGCCTTTAATCACATTCTTTACCATTTGCAATCATAAAATTGTCTAATATCTCATTTTTTCAACATACGTAGCTATTACCCTCGAAAACTAAAACTTTTGAAATGGGAAAAGAGCCTTTAATCACACTCTTTACCATTTGCAATCATAAAATAGTCTAATATCTTCATTTTTTTCAACATACGTAGCTATTACCCTCGAAAACTAAAACTTTTGAAATAGGAAAAGAGCCTTTAATCACATTCTTTACCATTTGCAATCATAAAATTGTCTAATATCTTCATTTTTTCAACATACGTAGCTATTACCCTCGAAAACTAAAACTTTTGAAATAGGAAAAGAGCCTTTAATCACATCTTTACCATTTGCAATCATAAAATAGTCTAATATCTTCATTTTTTCAACATACGTGGCTATTACCCTCGAAAACTAAAACTTTTGAAATAGGAAGAGAGCCTATAATTACATTCTTTACCATTTGCAATCATAAAATAGTCTAATATCTTCATTTTTTTCAACATACGTAGCTATTACCCTCGAAAACTAAAACTTTTGAAACAGGAAAAGAGCCTTTAATCACATTCTTTACCATTTGCAATCATAAAATAGTCTAATATCTTCATTTTTTGAACATGAGTAGCTATTACCCTCGAAAACTAAAACTTTTGAAATAGGAAAAGAGCCTTTAATCACATTCTTTACCATTTGCAATCATAAGATAGTCTAATATCTTCATTTTTTCAACATACGTAGCTATTACCCCTCGAAAAACTAAAACTTTTGAAATAGAAAGAGCCTTTAATCACATTTTTTACCATTTGCAATCATAAAATAGTCTAATATCTTCATTTTTTCAACATACGTAGCTATTACCCTTGAAAAACTAAAACTTTTGAAATAGGAAAAGAGCCTTTAATCACATTCTTTACCATTTGCAATCATAAAATTGTCTAATATCTTCATTTTTTCAACATACGTAGCTATTACCCCTCGAAAACTAAAACTTTTGAAATGGGAAAAGAGCCTTTAATCACACTCTTTACCATTTGCAATCATAAAATAGTCTAATATCTTCATTTTTTCAACATACGTAGCTATTACCCTCGAAAACTAAAACTTTTGAAATAGGAAAAGAGCCTTTAATCACATTCTTTACCATTTGCAATCATAAAATAGTCTAATATCTTCATTTTTTCAACATACGTAGCTATTACCCTCGAAAACGAAAACTTTTGACATAGGAAAAGAGCCTTTAATCACATTCTTTACCATGTGCAATCATAAAATTGTCTAATATCTTCATTTTTCCACAGACAAAGCTATTGCCCTCGAAAACTAAAACTTTTGAAATAGGAAAAGAGCCTTTAATCACATTCTTTACCATTTGCAATCATAAAATAGTCTAATATCTTCATTTTTTCAACATTCGTAGCTATTACCATCGAAAACTAAAACTTTTGAAATAGGAAAAGAGCCTTTAATCACATTCTTTACCATTTGCAATCATAAAATAGTCTAATATCTTCATTTTTTCAACATACGTAGCTATTACCCTCGAAAACTAAAACTTTTGAAATAGGAAAAGAGCCTTTAATCACATTCTTTACCATTTCCAATCATAAAATTGTCTAATATCTTCATTTTTTCAACATACGTAGCTATTACCCTCGAAAACTAAAACTTTCGAAATATGAAAAGAGCCTTTATTCACATTCTTTACCATTTGCAATCATAAAATAGTCTAATATCTTCATTTTTTCAACATACGTAGCTATTACCTTCGAAAACTAAAACTTTTGAAATAGGAAAAGAGCCTTTAATCACATTCTTTACTATTTGCAATCATAAAATAGTCTAATATCTTCATTTTTTCAACATACGTAGCTATTACCCTCCAAAACTAAAACTTTTGACATAGGAAAAGAGCCTTTAATCACATTCTTTACCATGTGCAATCATAAAATTGTCTAATATCTTCATTTTTTCCACAGACAAAGCTATTACCCTCGAAAACTAAAACTTTTGAAATAGGAAAAGAGCCTTTAATCACATTCTTTACCATTTGCAATCATAAAATAGTCTAATATCTTCATTTTTTCAACATACGTAGCTATTACCCTCGAAAACTAAAACTTTTGAAATAGGAAAAGAGCCTTTAATCACATTCTTTACCATGTGCAATCATAAAATTGTCAAATATCTTCATTTTTTCCACAGACAAAGCTATTACCCTCGAAAACTAAAACTTTTGAAATAGGAAAAGAGCCTTTAATCACATTCTTTACCATTTGCAATCATAAAATAGTCTAATATCTACATTTTTTCAACATACGTAGCTATTACCCTCGAAAACTAAAACTTTTGAAATAGGAAAAGAGCCTTTAATCACATTCTTTACCATTTGTAATCATAAAATTGTCCAATATCTTCATTTTTTTAACATACGTAGCTATTACCCTCGAAAACTAAAACCATCGAAATAGGAAAAGAGCCTTTAATCACATTCTTTTCCATTTGCAATCATAAAATAGTCTAATATCTTCATTTTTTCAACATACGTAGCTATTACCTTCGAAAACTAAAACTTTTGAAATAGGAAAAGAGTGTTTAATCACATTCTTTACCATGTGCAATCATAAAATTGTCTAATATCTTCATTTTTTCCACACACAAAGCTATTACCCTCAAAAACTAAAACTTTTGAAATAGGAAAAGAGCCTTTAATCACATTCTTTACCATGTGCAATCATAAAATAGTCTAATATCTTCATTTTTTCAACATTCGTAGCTATTACCCTCGAAAACTAAAACTTTTGAAATAGGAAAAGAGCCTTTAATCACATTCTTTACCATTTGCAATCATAAAATAGTCTAATATCTTCATTTTTTTCAACATACGTAGCTATTACCCTTGAAAACTAAAACTTTTGACATAGGAAAAGAGCCTTTAATCACATTCTTTACCATGTGCAATCATAAAATAGTATAATATCTTCATTTTTCAACATACGTAGCTATTACCCTCGAAAACTAAAACTTTTGAAATAGGAAAAGAGCCTTTAATCACATTCTTTACCATGTGCAATCATAAAATTGTCTAATATGTTCATTTTTCCGACAGACAAAGCTAATACCCTCGAAAACTAAAACTTTTGAAATAGGAAAAGAGCCTTTAATCACATTCTTTACCATATGCAATCCTAAAATAGTCTAATATCTTCATTTTTTCAACATACGTAGCTATTACCCTCGAAAACTAAAACTTTTGAAATAGGAAAAGAGCCTTTAATCACATTCTTTACCATTTGCAATCATAAAATTGTCTAATATCTTCATTTTTTCAACATACGTAGCTATTACCCTCGAAAACTAAAGCTTTTGAAATAGGAAAAGAGCCTTTAATAACATTCTTTACCATTTGCAATCATAAAATAGTCTAATATCTTCATTTTTTTCAACATACGTAGCTATTACCCTCGAAAACTAAAACTTTTGAAATTGGAAAAGAGCCTTTAATCAAATTCTTTCCCATGTGCAATCTTAAAATTGTCTAATATCTTCATTTTTTCCACAGACAAAGCTATTGCCCTCGAAAACTAAAACTTTTGAAATAGGAAAAGAGCCTTTAATCACATTCTTTACCATGTGCAATCATAAAATAGTCTAATATCTTCATTTTTTCAACATACGTAGCTATTACCCTCGAAAACTAAAACTTTTGAAATAGGAAAAGAGCCTTTAATCACATTTTTTACCATTTGCAATCATAAAATAGTCTAATATCTTCATTTTTTCAACATACATACTATTACCCTCGAAAACTAAAAATTTTGAAATAGGAAAAGAGCCTTTAATCACATTCTTTACCATTTGCAATCATAAAATTGTCTAATATCTTCATTTTTTCAACAGACAAGCTATTACCCTCGAAAACTAAAACTTTTGAAATAGGAAAAGAGTCTTTAATCACATTCTTTACCATTTGTAATCATAAATAGTCTAATATCTTCATTTTTTGAACATACTTAGCTATTACCCTCGAAAACTAAAATTTTTTGACATGGGAAAAGAGCCTTTAATCACATTCTTTACCATTTGCAATCATAAAATAGTCTAATATCTTCATTTTTTTCAGCATACGTAGCTGTTACCTCGAAAACTAAACTTTTGAAATAGGAAAAGAGCCTTTAATCACATTCTTTACCATTTGCAATCTAAAATAGTCTAATATCTTCATTTTTTTCAACATACGTAGCTATTACCCTCGAAAACTAAAACTTTTTTACATAGAAAAAGAGGCTTTAATCACATTCTTTACCATTTGCAATCATAAAATAGTCTAATATCTTCATTTTTTCAACGAACCTAGCTACTACCCTCGAAAACTAAAACTTTTGAAATAGGAAAACAACCTTTAATCACATTCTTTACCATGTGCAATCATAAAATAGTCTAATATCTTCATTTTTTTAACATACCTAGCTATTACCCTCGAAAACTAAAACTTTTGAAATAGGAAAAGATCCTTTAATCACATTCTTTACCATTTGCAATCATAAAATAGTCTAATATCTTCATTTTTTCAACATACGTAGCTATTACCCTCGAAAACTAAAACTTTTGACATAGGAAAAGAGACTTTAATCACATTCTTTACCATGTGCAATCATAAAATTGTCTAATATCTTCATTTTTTCAACATACGTAGCTATTACCCTCGAAAACTAAAACTTTTGAAATAGGAAAAAAGCCTTTAATCACATTCTTTACCATTTGCAATCATAAAATAGTCTAATATCTTCATTTTTTCAACATACATAGCTATTACCCTCGAAAAGTAAAACTTTTGAAATAGGAAAAGAGCCTTTAATCACATTCTTTACCATTTGCAATCTTAAAATTGTCTAATATCTTTATTTTTTCAACATACTTAGCTATTACCCCTCGAAAACTAAAACTTTTGACATAGGAAAAGAGCCTTTAATCACATTCTTTACCATTTGCAATCGTAAAATTGTCTAATATCTTCATTTTTTCAACATACGTAGCTATTACCCTCGAAAACTAAAACTTTTGAAATAGAAAAAGAGCCTTTAATCACACTCTTTACCATTTGCAATCATAAAATAGTCTAATATCTTCATTTTTTCAACATACGTAGCTATTACCCTCGAAAACTAAAACTTTTAAAATAGGAAAAGAGCCTTTAATCACATTCTTTACCATTTGCAATCATAAAATTGTCTAATATCTTCATTTTTTCAACATACGTAGCTATTACCCTCGAAAACTAAAACTTTTGAAATAGGAAAAGAGCCTTTAATCACATTCTTTACCATTTGCAATCATAAAATAGTCTAATATCTTCATTTTTTCAACATACGTAGCTATTACCCTCGAAAACTAAAACTTTTGAAATAGGAAAAGACCCTTTAATTACATTCTTTACCATTTGCAATCATAAAATAGTCTAATATCTTCATTTTTTCAACATACGTAGCTATTACCCTCGAAAACTAAAACTTTTGAAACAGGAAAAGAGCCTTTAATCACATTCTTTACCATTTGCAATCATAAAATAGTCTAATATCTTCATTTTTTCAACATGAGTAGCTATTACCCTCGAAAACTAAAACTTTTGAAATAGGAAAAGAGCCTTTAATCACATTCTTTACCATTTGCAATCATAAAATAGTCTAATATCTTCATTTTTGCAACATACGTAGCTATTACCCTCGAAAACTAAAACTTTTGAAATAGGAAAAGAGCCTTTAATCACATTCTTTACCATTTGCAATCATAAAATAGTCTAATATCTTCATTTTTGCAACATACGTAGCTATTACCCTCAAAAACTAAAACTTTTGAAATAGGAAAAGAGCCTTTAATCACATTCTTTACCATTTGCAATCATAAATAGTCTAATATCTTCATTTTTTCATAATACGTAGCTATTACCCTCGAAAACTAAAACTTTTGACATAGGAAAAGAGCCTTTAATCACATTCTTTACCATGTGCAATCACAAAATTGTCTAATATCTTCATTTTTTCCACAGACAAAGCTATTACCCTCGAAAACTAAAACTTTTGAAATAGGAAAAGAGCCTTTAATCACATTCTTTACCATTTGCAATCATAAAATAGTCTAATATCTTCATTTTTTTCAACATACGTAGCTATTACCCTCGAAAACTAAAACTTTTGAAATAGGAAAAGAGCCTTTAATCACATTCTTTACCATTTGCAATCATAAAATAGTATAATATCTTCATTTTTCAACATACGTAGCTATTACCCTCGAAAACTAAAACTTTTGAAATAGGAAAAGAGCCTTTAATCACATTCTTTACCATGTGCAATCATAAAATTGTCTAATATGTTCATTTTTTCCGACAGACAAAGCTAATACCCTCGAAAACTAAAACTTTTGAAATAGGAAAAGAGCCCTTTAATCACATTCTTTACCATATGCAATCCTAAAATAGTCTAATATCTTCATTTTTTCAACATACGTAGCTATTACCCTCGAAAACTAAAACTTTTGAAATAGGAAAAGAGCCTTTAAATCACATTCTTTACCATTTGCAATCATAAAATTGTCTAATATCTTCATTTTTTCAACATACGTAGCTATTACCCTCGAAAACTAAAGCTTTTGAAATAGGAAAAGAGCCTTTAATAACATTCTTTACCATTTGCAATCATAAAATAGTCTAATATCTTCATTTTTTTCAACATACGTAGCTATTACCCTCGAAAACTAAAACTTTTGAAATTGGAAAAGAGCCTTTAATCAAATTCTTTCCCATGTGCAATCTTAAAATTGTCTAATATCTTCATTTTTTCCACAGACAAAGCTATTGCCCTCGAAAACTAAAACTTTTGAAATAGGAAAAGAGCCTTTAATCACATTCTTTACCATGTGCAATCATAAAATAGTCTAATATCTTCATTTTTTCAACATACGTAGCTATTACCCTCGAAAACTAAAACTTTTGAAATAGGAAAAGAGCCTTTAATCACATTTTTTACCATTTGCAATCATAAAATAGTCTAATATCTTCATTTTTTCAACATACATACTATTACCCTCGAAAACTAAAAATTTTGAAATAGGAAAAGAGCCTTTAATCACATTCTTTACCATTTGCAATCATAAAATTGTCTAATATCTTCATTTTTTCAACAGACAAGCTATTACCCTCGAAAACTAAAACTTTTGAAATAGGAAAAGAGTCTTTAATCACATTCTTTACCATTTGTAATCATAAAATAGTCTAATATCTTCATTTTTTGAACATACTTAGCTATTACCCTCGAAAACTAAAACTTTTGACATGGGAAAAGAGCCTTTAATCACATTCTTTACCATTTGCAATCATAAAATAGTCTAATATCTTCTTTTTTTCAGCATACGTAGCTGTTACCCTCGAAAACTAAAACTTTTGAAATAGGAAAAGAGCCTTTAATCACATTCTTTACCATTTGCAATCTAAAATAGTCTAATATCTTCATTTTTTCAACATACGTAGCTATTACCCTCGAAAACTAAAACTTTTTACATAGAAAAAGAGGCTTTAATCACATTCTTTACCATTTGCAATCATAAAATAGTCTAATATCTTCATTTTTTCAACGAACCTAGCTATTACCCTCGAAAACTAAAACTTTTGAAATAGGAAAACAACCTTTAATCACATTCTTTACCATGTGCAATCATAAAATAGTCTAATATCTTCATTTTTTTAACATACCTAGCTATTACCCTCGAAAACTAAAGCTTTTGAAATAGGAAAAGAACCTTTAATCACATTCTTTACCATTTGCAATCATAAAATAGTCTAATATCTTCATTTTTTCAACATACGTAGCTATTACCCTCGAAAACTAAAACTTTTGACATAGGAAAAGATTCTTTAATCACATTCTTTACCATGTGCAATCATAAAATTGTCTAATATCTTCATTTTTTCAACATACGTAGCTATTACCCTCGAAAACTAAAACTTTTGAAATAGGAAAAGAGCCTTTAATCACATTCTGTACCATGTGCAATCATAAAATT
>NW_027067073.1:0-15661 GCF_032884065.1 Artemia franciscana | reverse complement strand
TCTATGAGTCATATGCAAGACGTCATTTTAGAAAAGACTTTTTCACTATTCAATAAATAGATATCAATAGTAGATAGAACAGTGGAAAGTTTGATTCTAGCTAGTCTATCTACTATTTCTATGAGTCATATGCAAGACGTCATTTTAGAAAAGACTTTTTCACTATTCAATAAATAGATATCAATAGTAGATAGAACATTGAAAGTTTGATTCTAGCTAGTCTATCTACTATTTCTATGAGTCATATGCAAGACGTCATTTTAGAAAAGACTTTTTCACTATTCAATAAATAGATATCAATAGTAGATAGAACAGTGAAAGTTTGATTCTAGCTAGTCTATCTACTATTTCTATGAGTCATATGCAAGACGTCATTTAGAAAAGACTTTTTCACTATTCAATAAATAGATATCAATAGTAGATAGAACAGTGAAAGTTTGATTCTAGCTAGTCTATCTACTATTTCTATGAGTCATATGCAAGACGTCATTTTAGAAAAGACTTTTCACTATTCAATAAATAGATATCAATAGTAGATAGAACAGTGAAAGTTTGATTCTAGCTAGTCTATCTACTATTTCTATGAGTCATATGCAAGACGTCATTTTAGAAAAGACTTTTTCACTATTCAATAAATAGATATCAATAGTAGATAGAACAGTGAAAGTTTGATTCTAGCTAGTCTATCTACTATTTCTATGAGTCATATGCAAGACGTCATTTTAGAAAAGACTTTTTCACTATTCAATAAATAGATATCAATAGTAGATAGAACAGTGAAAATTTGATTCTAGCTAGTCTATCTACTATTTCTATGAGTCATATGCAAGACGTCATTTTAGAAAAGACTTTTTCACTATTCAATAAATAGATATCAATAGTAGATAGAACAGTGAAAGTTTGATTCTAGCTAGTCTATCTACTATTTCTATGAGTCATATGCAAGACGTCATTTTAGAAAAGACTTTTTCACTATTCAAAAAATAGATATCAATAGTAGATAGAACAGTGAAAGTTTGATTCTAGCTAGTCTATCTACTATTTCTATGAGTCATATGCAAGACGTCATTTTAGAAAAGACTTTTTCACTATTCAATAAATAGATATCAATAGTAGATAGAACAGTGAAAGTTTGATTCTAGCTAGTCTATCTACTATTTCTATGAGTCATATGCAAGACGTCATTTTAGAAAAGACTTTTTCACTATTCAATAAATAGATATCAATAGTAGATAGAACAGTGAAAGTTTGATTCTAGCTAGTCTATCTACTATTTCTATGAGTCATATGCAAGACGTCATTTTAGAAAAGACTTTTTCACTATTCAATAAATAGATATCAATAGTAGATAGAACAGTGAAAGTTTGATTCTAGCTAGTCTATCTACTATTTCTATGAGTCATATGCAAGACGTCATTTTAGAAAAGACTTTTTCACTATTCAATAAATAGATATCAATAGTAGATAGAACAGTGAAAGTTTGATTCTAGCTAGTCTATCTACTATTTCTATGAGTCATATGCAAGACGTCATTTTAGAAAAGACTTTTTCACTATTCAAAAAATAGATATCAATAGTAGATAGAACAGTGAAAGTTTGATTCTAGCTAGTCTATCTACTATTTCTATGAGTCATATGCAAGACGTCATTTTAGAAAAGACTTTTTCACTATTCAATAAATAGATATCAATAGTAGATAGAACAGTGAAAGTTTGATTCTAGCTAGTCTATCTACTATTTCTATGAGTCATATACAAGACGTCATTTTAGAAAAGACTTTTTCACTATTCAATAAATAGATATCAATAGTAGATAGAACAGTGAAAGTTTGATTCTAGCTAGTCTATCTACTATTTCTATGAGTCATATGCAAGACGTCATTTAGAAAAGACTTTTTCACTATTCAATAAATAGATATCAATAGTAGATAGAACAGTGAAAGTTTGATTCTAGCTAGTCTATCTACTATTTCTATGAGTCATATGCAAGACGTCATTTTAGAAAAGACTTTTTCACTATTCAATAAATAGATATCAATAGTAGATAGAACAGTGAAAGTTTGATTCTAGCTAGTCTATCTACTATTTCTATGAGTCATATGCAAGACGTCATTTTAGAAAAGACTTTTTCACTATTCAATAAATAGATATCAATAGTAGATAGAACAGTGAAAGTTTGATTCTAGCTAGTCTATCTACTATTTCTATGAGTCATATGCAAGACGTCATTTTAGAAAAGACTTTTTCACTATTCAATAAATAGATATCAATAGTAGATAGAACAGTGAAAGTTTGATTCTAGCTAGTCTATCTACTATTTCTATGAGTCATATGCAAGACGTCATTTTAGAAAAGACTTTTTCACTATTCAATAAATAGATATCAATAGTAGATAGAACAGTGAAAGTTTGATTCTAGCTAGTCTATCTACTATTTCTATGACTCATATGCAAGACGTCATTTTAGAAAAGACTTTTTCACTATTCAATAAATAGATATCAATAGTAGATAGAACAGTGAAAGTTTGATTCTAGCTAGTCTATCTACTATTTCTATGAGTCATATGCAAGACGTCATTTTAGAAAAGACTTTTTCACTATTCAATAAATAGATATCAATAGTAGATAGAACAGTGAAAGTTTGATTCTAGCTAGTCTATCTACTATTTCTATGAGTCATATGCAAGACGTCATTTTAGAAAAGACTTTTTCACTATTCAATAAATAGATATCAATAGTAGATAGAACAGTGAAAGTTGATTCTAGCTAGTCTATCTACTATTTCTATGAGTCATATGCAAGACGTCATTTTAGAAAAGACTTTTTCACTATTCAATAAATAGATATCAATAGTAGATAGAACAGTGAAAGTTTGATTCTAGCTAGTCTATCTACTATTTCTATGAGTCATATGCAAGACGTCATTTAGAAAAGACTTTTTCACTATTCAAAAAATAGATATCAATAGTAGATAGAACAGTGAAAGTTTGATTCTAGCTAGTCTATCTACTATTTCTATGAGTCATATGCAAGACGTCATTTTAGAAAAGACTTTTTCACTATTCAATAAATAGATATCAATAGTAGATAGAACAGTGAAAGTTTGATTCTAGCTAGTCTATCTACTATTTCTATGAGTCATATGCAAGACGTCATTTTAGAAAAGACTTTTTCACTATTCAATAAATAGATATCAATAGTAGATAGAACAGTGAAAGTTTGATTCTAGCTAGTCTATCTACTATTTCTATGAGTCATATGCAAGACTTCATTTTAGAAAAGACTTTTTCACTATTCAATAAATAGATATCAATAGTAGATAGAACAGTGAAAGTTTGATTCTAGCTAGTCTATCTACTATTTCTATGAGTCATATGCAAGACGTCATTTTAGAAAAGACTTTTTCACTATTCAATAAATAGATATCAATAGTAGATAGAACAGTGAAAGTTTGATTCTAGCTAGTCTATCTACTATTTCTATGAGTCATATGCAAGACGTCATTTTAGAAAAGACTTTTTCACTATTCAATAAATAGATATCAATAGTAGATAGAACAGTGAAAGTTTGATTCTAGCTAGTCTATCTACTATTTCTATGAGTCATATGCAAGACGTCATTTTAGAAAAGACTTTTTCACTATTCAATAAATAGATATCAATAGTAGATAGAACAGTGAAAGTTTGATTCTAGCTAGTCTATCTACTATTTCTATGAGTCATATGCAAGACGTCATTTTAGAAAAGACTTTTTCACTATTCAATAAATAGATATCAATAGTAGATAGAACAGTGAAAGTTTGATTCTAGCTAGTCTATCTACTATTTCTATGAGTCATATGCAAGACGTCATTTTAGAAAAGACTTTTTCACTATTCAATAAATAGATATCAATAGTAGATAGAACAGTGAAAGTTTGATTCTAGCTAGTCTATCTACTATTTCTATGAGTCATATGCAAGACGTCATTTTAGAAAAGACTTTTTCACTATTCAATAAATAGATATCAATAGTAGATAGAACAGTGAAAGTTTGATTCTAGCTAGTCTATCTACTATTTCTATGAGTCATATGCAAGACGTCATTTTAGAAAAGACTTTTTCACTATTCAATAAATAGATATCAATAGTAGATAGAACAGTGAAAGTTTGATTCTAGCTAGTCTATCTACTATTTCTATGAGTCATATGCAAGACGTCATTTTAGAAAAGACTTTTTCACTATTCAATAAATAGATATCAATAGTAGATAGAACAGTGAAAGTTTGATTCTAGCTAGTCTATCTACTATTTCTATGAGTCATATGCAAGACGTCATTTTAGAAAAGACTTTTTCACTATTCAATAAATAGATATCAATAGTAGATAGAACAGTGAAAGTTTGATTCTAGCTAGTCTATCTACTATTTCTATGAGTCATATGCAAGACGTCATTTTAGAAAAGACTTTTTCACTATTCAATAAATAGATATCAATAGTAGATAGAACAGTGAAAGTTTGATTCTAGCTAGTCTATCTACTATTTCTATGAGTCATATGCAAGACGTCATTTTAGAAAAGACTTTTTCACTATTCAATAAATAGATATCAATAGTAGATAGAACAGTGAAAGTTTGATTCTAGCTAGTCTATCTACTATTTCTATGAGTCATATGCAAGACGTCATTTTAGAAAAGACTTTTTCACTATTCAATAAATAGATATCAATAGTAGATAGAACAGTGAAAGTTTGATTCTAGCTAGTCTATCTACTATTTCTATGAGTCATATGCAAGACGTCATTTTAGAAAAGACTTTTTCACTATTCAATAAATAGATATCAATAGTAGATAGAACAGTGAAAGTTTGATTCTAGCTAGTCTATCTACTATTTCTATGAGTCATATGCAAGACGTCATTTTAGAAAAGACTTTTTCACTATTCAATAAATAGATATCAATAGTAGATAGAACAGTGAAAGTTTGATTCTAGCTAGTCTATCTACTATTTCTATGAGTCATATGCAAGACGTCATTTTAGAAAAGACTTTTTCACTATTCAATAAATAGATATCAATAGTAGATAGAACAGTGAAAGTTTGATTCTAGCTAGTCTATCTACTATTTCTATGAGTCATATGCAAGACGTCATTTTAGAAAAGACTTTTTCACTATTCAATAAATAGATATCAATAGTAGATAGAACAGTGAAGTTTGATTCTAGCTAGTCTATCTACTATTTCTATGAGTCATATGCAAGACGTCATTTTAGAAAAGACTTTTTCACTATTCAATAAATAGATATCAATAGTAGATAGAACAGTGAAAGTTTGATTCTAGCTAGTCTATCTACTATTTCTATGAGTCATATGCAAGACGTCATTTTAGAAAAGACTTTTTCACTATTCAATAAATAGATATCAATAGTAGATAGAACAGTGAAAGTTTGATTCTAGCTAGTCTATCTACTATTTCTATGAGTCATATGCAAGACGTCATTTTAGAAAAGACTTTTTCACTATTCAATAAATAGATATCAATAGTAGATAGAACAGTGAAAGTTTGATTCTAGCTAGTCTATCTACTATTTCTATGAGTCATATGCAAGACGTCATTTTAGAAAAGACTTTTTCACTATTCAATAAATAGATATCAATAGTAGATAGAACAGTGAAAGTTTGATTCTAGCTAGTCTATCTACTATTTCTATGAGTCATATGCAAGACGTCATTTTAGAAAAGACTTTTTCACTATTCAATAAATAGATATCAATAGTAGATAGAACAGTGAAAGTTTGATTCTAGCTAGTCTATCTACTATTTCTATGAGTCATATGCAAGACGTCATTTTAGAAAAGACTTTTTCACTATTCAATAAATAGATATCAATAGTAGATAGAACAGTGAAAGTTTGATTCTAGCTAGTCTATCTACTATTTCTATGAGTCATATGCAAGACGTCATTTTAGAAAAGACTTTTTCACTATTCAATAAATAGATATCAATAGTAGATAGACCAGTGAAAGTTTGATTCTAGCTAGTCTATCTACTATTTCTATGAGTCATATGCAAGACGTCATTTTAGAAAAGACTTTTTCACTATTCAATAAATAGATATCAATAGTAGATAGAACAGTGAAAGTTTGATTCTAGCTAGTCTATCTACTATTTCTATGAGTCATATGCAAGACGTCATTTTAGAAAAGACTTTTTCACTATTCAATAAATAGATATCAATAGTAGATAGAACAGTGAAAGTTTGATTCTAGCTAGTCTATCTACTATTTCTATGAGTCATATGCAAGACGTCATTTTAGAAAAGACTTTTTCACTATTCAATAAATAGATATCAATAGTAGATAGAACAGTGAAAGTTTGATTCTAGCTAGTCTATCTACTATTTCTATGAGTCATATGCAAGACGTCATTTTAGAAAAGACTTTTTCACTATTCAATAAATAGATATCAATAGTAGATAGAACAGTGAAAGTTTGATTCTAGCTAGTCTATCTACTATTTCTATGAGTCATATGCAAGACGTCATTTTAGAAAAGACTTTTTCACTATTCAATAAATAGATATCAATAGTAGATAGAACAGTGAAAGTTTGATTCTAGCTAGTCTATCTACTATTTCTATGAGTCATATGCAAGACGTCATTTTAGAAAAGACTTTTTCACTATTCAATAAATAGATATCAATAGTAGATAGAACAGTGAAAGTTTGATTCTAGCTAGTCTATCTACTATTTCTATGAGTCATATGCAAGACGTCATTTTAGAAAAGACTTTTTCACTATTCAATAAATAGATATCAATAGTAGATAGAACAGTGAAAGTTTGATTCTAGCTAGTCTATCTACTATTTCTATGAGTCATATGCAAGACGTCATTTTAGAAAAGACTTTTTCACTATTCAATAAATAGATATCAATAGTAGATAGAACAGTGAAAGTTTGATTCTAGCTAGTCTATCTACTATTTCTATGAGTCATATGCAAGACGTCATTTTAGAAAAGACTTTTTCACTATTCAATAAATAGATATCAATAGTAGATAGAACAGTGAAAGTTTGATTCTAGCTAGTCTATCTACTATTTCTATGAGTCATATGCAAGACGTCATTTTAGAAAAGACTTTTTCACTATTCAATAAATAGATATCAATAGTAGATAGAACAGTGAAAGTTTGATTCTAGCTAGTCTATCTACTATTTCTATGAGTCATATGCAAGACGTCATTTTAGAAAAGACTTTTTCACTATTCAATAAATAGATATCAATAGTAGATAGAACAGTGAAAGTTTGATTCTAGCTAGTCTATCTACTATTTCTATGAGTCATATGCAAGACGTCATTTTAGAAAAGACTTTTTCACTATTCAATAAATAGATATCAATAGTAGATAGAACAGTGAAAGTTTGATTCTAGCTAGTCTATCTACTATTTCTATGAGTCATATGCAAGACGTCATTTTAGCAAAAGACTTTTTCACTATTCAATAAATAGATATCAATAGTAGATAGAACAGTGAAAGTTTGATTCTAGCTAGTCTATCTACTATTTCTATGAGTCATATGCAAGACGTCATTTTAGAAAAGACTTTTTCACTATTCAATAAATAGATATCAATAGTAGATAGAACAGTGAAAGTTTGATTCTAGCTAGTCTATCTACTATTTCTATGAGTCATATGCAAGACGTCATTTTAGAAAAGACTTTTTCACTATTCAATAAATAGATATCAATAGTAGATAGAACAGTGAAAGTTTGATTCTAGCTAGTCTATCTACTATTTCTATGAGTCATATGCAAGACGTCATTTTAGAAAAGACTTTTTCACTATTCAATAAATAGATATCAATAGTAGATAGAACAGTGAAAGTTTGATTCTAGCTAGTCTATCTACTATTTCTATGAGTCATATGCAAGACGTCATTTTAGAAAAGACTTTTTCACTATTCAATAAATAGATATCAATAGTAGATAGAACAGTGAAAGTTTGATTCTAGCTAGTCTATCTACTATTTCTATGAGTCATATGCAAGACGTCATTTTAGAAAAGACTTTTTCACTATTCAATAAATAGATATCAATAGTAGATAGAACAGTGAAAGTTTGATTCTAGCTAGTCTATCTACTATTTCTATGAGTCACTATGCAAGACGTCATTTTAGAAAAGACTTTTTCACTATTCAATAAATAGATATCAATAGTAGATAGAACAGTGAAAGTTTGATTCTAGCTAGTCTATCTACTATTTCTATGAGTCATATGCAAGACGTCATTTTAGAAAAGACTTTTTCACTATTCAATAAATAGTTATCAATAGTAGATAGAACAGTGAAAGTTTGATTCTAGCTAGTCTATCTACTATTTCTATGAGTCATATGCAAGACGTCATTTTAGAAAAGACTTTTTCACTATTCAATAAATAGATATCAATAGTAGATAGAACAGTGAAAGTTTGATTCTAGCTAGTCTATCTACTATTTCTATGAGTCATATGCAAGACGTCATTTTAGAAAAGACTTTTTCACTATTCAATAAATAGATATCAATAGTAGATAGAACAGTGAAAGTTTGATTCTAGCTAGTCTATCTACTATTTCTATGAGTCATATGCAAGACGTCATTTTAGAAAAGACTTTTTCACTATTCAATAAATAGATATCAATAGTAGATAGAACAGTGAAAGTTTGATTCTAGCTAGTCTATCTACTATTTCTATGAGTCATATGCAAGACGTCATTTTAGAAAAGACTTTTTCACTATTCAATAAATAGATATCAATAGTAGATAGAACAGTGAAAGTTTGATTCTAGCTAGTCTATCTACTATTTCTATGAGTCATATGCAAGACGTCATTTTAGAAAAGACTTTTTCACTATTCAATAAATAGATATCAATAGTAGATAGAACAGTGAAAGTTTGATTCTAGCTAGTCTATCTACTATTTCTATGAGTCATATGCAAGACGTCATTTTAGAAAAGACTTTTTCACTATTCAATAAATAGATATCAATAGTAGATAGAACAGTGAAAGTTTGATTCTAGCTAGTCTATCTACTATTTCTATGAGTCATATGCAAGACGTCATTTTAGAAAAGACTTTTTCACTATTCAATAAATAGATATCAATAGTAGATAGAACAGTGAAAGTTTGATTCTAGCTAGTCTATCTACTATTTCTATGAGTCATATGCAAGACGTCATTTTAGAAAAGACTTTTTCACTATTCAATAAATAGATATCAATAGTAGATAGAACAGTGAAAGTTTGATTCTAGCTAGTCTATCTACTATTTCTATGAGTCATATGCAAGACGTCATTTTAGAAAAGACTTTTTCACTATTCAATAAATAGATATCAATAGTAGATAGAACAGTGAAAGTTTGATTCTAGCTAGTCTATCTACTATTTCTATGAGTCATATGCAAGACGTCATTTTAGAAAAGACTTTTTCACTATTCAATAAATAGATATCAATAGTAGATAGAACAGTGAAAGTTTGATTCTAGCTAGTCTATCTACTATTTCTATGAGTCATATGCAAGACGTCATTTTAGAAAAGACTTTTTCACTATTCAATAAATAGATATCAATAGTAGATAGAACAGTGAAAGTTTGATTCTAGCTAGTCTATCTACTATTTCTATGAGTCATATGCAAGACGTCATTTTAGAAAAGACTTTTTCACTATTCAATAAATAGATATCAATAGTAGATAGAACAGTGAAAGTTTGATTCTAGCTAGTCTATCTACTATTTCTATGAGTCATATGCAAGACGTCATTTTAGAAAAGACTTTTTCACTATTCAATAAATAGATATCAATAGTAGATAGAACAGTGAAAGTTTGATTCTAGCTAGTCTATCTACTATTTCTATGAGTCATATGCAAGACGTCATTTTAGAAAAGACTTTTTCATATTCAATAAATAGATATCAATAGTAGATAGAACAGTGAAAGTTTGATTCTAGCTAGTCTATCTACTATTTCTATGAGTCATATGCAAGACGTCATTTTAGAAAAGACTTTTTCACTATTCAATAAATAGATATCAATAGTAGATAGAACAGTGAAAGTTTGATTCTAGCTAGTCTATCTACTATTTCTATGAGTCCATATGCAAGACGTCATTTTAGAAAAGACTTTTTCACTATTCAATAAATAGATATCAATAGTAGATAGAACAGTGAAAGTTTGATTCTAGCTAGTCTATCTACTATTTCTATGAGTCATATGCAAGACGTCATTTTAGAAAAGACTTTTTCACTATTCAATAAATAGATATCAATAGTAGATAGAACAGTGAAAGTTTGATTCTAGCTAGTCTATCTACTATTTCTATGAGTCATATGCAAGACGTCATTTTAGAAAAGACTTTTTCACTATTCAATAAATAGCTATCAATAGTAGATAGAACAGTGAAAGTTTGATTCTAGCTAGTCTATCTACTATTTCTATGAGTCATATGCAAGACGTCATTTTAGAAAAGACTTTTTCACTATTCAATAAATAGATATCAATAGTAGATAGAACAGTGAAAGTTTGATTCTAGCTAGTCTATCTACTATTTCTATGAGTCATATGCAAGACGTCATTTTAGAAAAGACTTTTTCACTATTCAATAAATAGATATCAATAGTAGATAGAACAGTGAAAGTTTGATTCTAGCTAAGTCTATCTACTATTTCTATGAGTCATATGCATGACGTCATTTTAGAAAAGACTTTTTCACTATTCAATAAATAGATATCAATAGTAGATAGAACAGTGAAAGTTTGATTCTAGCTAGTCTATCTACTATTTCTATGAGTCATATGCAAGACGTCATTTTAGAAAAGACTTTTTCACTATTCAATAAATAGATATCAATAGTAGATAGAACAGTGAAAGTTTGATTCTAGCTAGTCTATCTACTATTTCTATGAGTCATATGCAAGACGTCATTTTAGAAAAGACTTTTTCACTATTCAATAAATAGATATCAATAGTAGATAGAACAGTGAAAGTTTGATTCTAGCTAGTCTATCTACTATTTCTATGAGTCATATGCAAGACGTCATTTTAGAAAAGACTTTTTCACTATTCAATAAATAGATATCAATAGTAGATAGAACATTGAAAGTTTGATTCTAGCTAGTCTATCTACTATTTCTATGAGTCATATGCAAGACGTCATTTTAGAAAAGACTTTTTCACTATTCAATAAATAGATATCAATAGTAGATAGAACAGTGAAAGTTTGATTCTAGCTAGTCTATCTACTATTTCTATTAGTCATATGCAAGACGTCATTTTAGAAAAGACTTTTTCACTATTCAATAATAGATATCAATAGTAGATAGAACAGTGAAAGTTTGATTCTAGCTAGTCTATCTACTATTTCTATGAGTCATATGCAAGACGTCATTTTAGAAAAGACTTTTTCACTATTCAATAAATAGATATCAATAGTAGATAGAACAGTGAAAGTTTGATTCTAGCTAGTCTATCTACTATTTCTATGAGTCATATGCAAGACGTCATTTTAGAAAAGACTTTTTCACTATTCAATAAATAGATATCAATAGTAGATAGAACAGTGAAAGTTTGATTCTAGCTAGTCTATCTACTATTTCTATGAGTCATATGCAAGACGTCATTTTAGAAAAGACTTTTTCACTATTCAATAAATGGATATCAATAGTAGATAGAACAGTGAAAGTTTGATTCTAGCTAGTCTATCTACTATTTCTATGAGTCATATGCAAGACATCATTTTAGAAAAGACTTTTTCACTATTCAATAAATAGATATCAATAGTAGATAGAACAGTGAAAGTTTGATTCTAGCTAGTCTATCTACTATTTCTATGAGTAATATGCAAGACGTCATTTTAGAAAAGACTTTTTCACTATTCAATAAATAGATATCAATAGTAGATAGAACAGTGAAAGTTTGATTCTAGCTAGTCTATCTACTATTTCTATGAGTCACATGCAAGACGTCATTTTAGAAAAGACTTTTTCACTATTCAATAAATAGATATCAATAGTAGATAGAACAGTGAAAGTTTGATTCTAGCTAGTCTATCTACTATTTCTATGAGTCATATGCAAGACGTCATTTTAGAAAAGACTTTTTCACTATTCAATAAATAGATATCAATAGTAGATAGAACAGTGAAAGTTTGATTCTAGCTAGTCTATCTACTATTTCTATGAGTCATATGCAAGACGTCATTTTAGAAAAGACTTTTTCACTATTCAATAAATAGATATCAATAGTAGATAGAACAGTGAAAGTTTGATTCTAGCTAGTCTATCTACTATTTCTATGAGTCATATGCAAGACGTCATTTTAGAAAAGACTTTTTCACTATTCAATAAATAGATATCAATAGTAGATAGAACAGTGAAAGTTTGATTCTAGCTAGTCTATCTACTATTTCTATGAGTCATATGCAAGACGTCATTTTAGAAAAGACTTTTTCACTATTCAATAAATAGATATCAATAGTAGATAGAACAGTGAAAGTTTGATTCTAGCTAGTCTATCTACTATTTCTATGAGTCATATGCAAGACGTCATTTTAGAAAAGACTTTTTCACTATTCAATAAATAGATATCAATAGTAGATAGAACAGTGAAAGTTTGATTCTAGCTAGTCTATCTACTATTTCTATGAGTCATATGCAAGACGTCATTTTAGAAAAGACTTTTTCACTATTCAATAAATAGATATCAATAGTAGATAGAACAGTGAAAGTTTGATTCTAGCTAGTCTATCTACTATTTCTATGAGTCATATGCAAGACGTCATTTTAGAAAAGACTTTTTCACTATTCAATAAATAGATATCAATAGTAGATAGAACAGTGAAAGTTTGATTCTAGCTAGTCTATCTACTATTTCTATGAGTCATATGCCTATACGTCATTTTAGAAAAGACTTTTTCACTATTCAATAAATAGATATCAATAGTAGATAGAACAGTGAAAGTTTGATTCTAGCTAGTCTATCTACTATTTCTATGAGTCATATGCAAGACGTCATTTTAGAAAAGACTTTTTCACTATTCAATAAATAGATATCAATAGTAGATAGAACAGTGAAAGTTTGATTCTAGCTAGTCTATCTACTATTTCTATGAGTCATATGCAAGACGTCATTTTAGAAAAGACTTTTTCACTATTCAATAAATAGATATCAATAGTAGATAGAACAGTGAAAGTTTGATTCTAGCTAGTCTATCTACTATTTCTATGAGTCATATGCAAGACGTCATTTTAGAAAAGACTTTTTCACTATTCAATAAATAGATATCAATAGTAGATAGAACAGTGAAAGTTTGATTCTAGCTAGTCTATCTACTATTTCTATGAGTCATATGCAAGACGTCATTTTAGAAAAGACTTTTTCACTATTCAATAAATAGATATCAATAGTAGATAGAACAGTGAAAGTTTGATTCTAGCTAGTCTATTTACTATTTCTATGAGTCATATGCAAGACGTCATTTTAGAAAAGACTTTTTCACTATTCAATAAATAGATATCAATAGTAGATAGAACAGTGAAAGTTTGATTCTAGCTAGTCTATCTACTATTTCTATGAGTCATATGCAAGACTTCATTTTAGAAAAGACTTTTTCACTATTCAATAAATAGATATCAATAGTAGATAGAACACTGAAAGTTTGATTCTAGCTAGTCTATATACTATTTCTATGAGTCATATGCAAGACGTCATTTTAAAAAAGACTTTTTCACTATTCAATAAATAGATATCAATAGTAGATAGAACAGTGAAAGTTTGATTCTAGCTAGTCTATCTACTATTTCTATGAGTCATATTCAAGACGTCATTTTAGAAAAGACTTTTTCACTATTCAATAAATAGATATCAATAGTAGATAGAACAGTGAAAGTTTGATTCTAGCTAGTCTATCTACTATTTCTATGAGTCATATGCAAGACGTCATTTTAGAAAAGACTTTTTCACTATTCAATAAATAGATATCAATAGTAGATAGAACAGTGAAAGTTTGATTCTAGCTAGTCTATCTACTATTTCTATGAGTCATATGCAAGACGTCATTTTAGAAAAGACTTTTTCACTATTCAATAAATAGATATCAATAGTAGATAGAACAGTGAAAGTTTGATTCTAGCTAGTCTATCTACTATTTCTATGAGTCATATGCAAGACGTCATTTTAGAAAAGACTTTTTCACTATTCAATAAATAGATATCAATAGTAGATAGAACAGTGAAAGTTTGATTCTAGCTAGTCTATCTACTATTTCTATGAGTCATATGCAAGACGTCATTTTAGAAAAGACTTTTTCACTATTCAATAAATGGATATCAATAGTAGATAGAACAGTGAAAGTTTGATTCTAGCTAGTGTATCTACTATTTCTATGAGTCATATGCAAGACCTGATTTTAGAAAAGACTTTTTCACTATTCAGTAAATAGATATCAATAGTAGATAGAACAGTGAAAGTTTGATTCTAGCTAGTCTATCTACTATTTCTATGAGTCATATGCAAGACGTCATTTTAGAAAAGACTTTTTCACTATTCAATAAATAGATATCAATAGTAGATAGAACAGTGAAAGTTTGATTCTAGCTAGTCTATCTACTATTTCTATGAGTCATATGCAAGACGTCATTTTAGAAAAGACTTTTTCACTATTCAATAAATAGATATCAATAGTAGATAGAACAGTGAAAGTTTGATTCTAGCTAGTCGATCTACTATTTCTATGAGTCATATGCAAGACGTCATTTTAGAAAAGACTTTTTCACTATTCAATAAATAGATATCAATAGTAGATAGAACAGTGAAAGTTTGATTCTAGCTAGTCTATCTACTATTTCTATGAGTCATATGCAAGACGTCATTTTAGAAAAGACTTTTTCACTATTCAATAAATAGATATCAATAGTAGATAGAACAGTGAAAGTTTGATTCTAGCTAGTCTATCTACTATTTCTATGAGTCATATGCAAGACGTCATTTTAGAAAAGACTTTTTCACTATTCAATAAATAGATATCAATAGTAGATAGAACAGTGAAAGTTTGATTCTAGCTAGTCTATCTACTATTTCTATGAGTCATATGCAAGACGTCATTTTAGAAAAGACTTTTTCACTATTCAATAAATAGATATCAATAGTAGATAGAACAGTGAAAGTTTGATTCTAGCTAGTCTATCTACTATTTCTATGAGTCATATGCAAGACGTCATTTTAGAAAAGACTTTTTCACTATTCAATAAATAGATATCAATAGTAGATAGAACAGTGAAAGTTTGATTCTAGCTAGTCTATCTACTATTTCTATGAGTCATATGCAAGACGTCATTTTAGAAAAGACTTTTTCACTATTCAATAAATAGATATCAATAGTAGATAGAACAGTGAAAGTTTGATTCTAGCTAGTCTATCTACTATTTCTATGAGTCATATGCAAGACGTCATTTTAGAAAAGACTTTTTCACTATTCAATAAATAGATATCAATAGTAGATAGAACAGTGAAAGTTTGATTCTAGCTAGTCTATCTACTATTTCTATGAGTCATATGCAAGACGTCATTTTAGAAAAGACTTTTTCACTATTCAATAAATAGATATCAATAGTAGATAGAACAGTGAAAGTTTGATTCTAGCTAGTCTATCTACTATTTAT
>NW_027067072.1:0-15662 GCF_032884065.1 Artemia franciscana | reverse complement strand
GAAAAAATGAAGATATTAGACTATTTTATGATTGCACATGGTAAAGAATGTGATTAAAGGCTCTTTTCCTATTTCAAAAGTTTTAGTTTTCGAGGGTAATAGCTACGTATGTTGAAAAAATGAAGATATTAGACTATTTTATGATTGCAAATGGTAAAGAATGTGATTAAAGGCTCTTTTCCTATTTCAAAAGTTTTAGTTTTCGAGGGTAATAGCTACGTATGTTGAAAAAATGAAGATATTAGACTATTTTATGATTGCAAATGGTAAAGAATGTGATTAAAGGCTCTTTTCCTATTTCAAAAGTTTTAGTTTTCGAGGGTAATAGCTACGTATGTTGAAAAAATGAAGATATTAGACTATTTTATGATTGCACATGGTAAAGAATGTGATTAAAGGCTCTTTTCCTATTTCAAAAGTTTTAGTTTTCGAGGGTAATAGCTACGTATGTTGAAAAAATGAAGATATTAGACTATTTTATGATTGCACATGGTAAAGAATGTGATTAAAGGCTCTTTTCCTATTCAAAAGTTTTAGTTTTCGAGGGTAATAGCTACGTATGTTGAAAAAATGAAGATATTAGACTATTTTATGATTGCAAATGGTAAAGAATGTGATTAAAGGCTCTTTTCCTATTTCAAAAGTTTTAGTTTTCGAGGGTAATAGCTACGTATGTTGAAAAAATGAAGATATTAGACTATTTTATGATTGCAATGGTAAAGAATGTGATTAAAGGCTCTTTTCCTATTTCAAAAGTTTTAGTTTTCGAGGGTAATAGCTACGTATGTTGAAAAAATGAAGATATTAGACTATTTTATGATTGCACATGGTAAAGAATGTGATTAAAGGCTCTTTTCCTATTTCAAAAGTTTTAGTTTTCGAGGGTAATAGCTATGTCTGTTGAAAAAATGAAGATATTAGACTATTTTATGATTGCACATGGTAAAGAATGTGATTAAAGGCTCTTTTCCTATTCAAAAGTTTTAGTTTTCGAGGGTAATAGCTACGTATGTTGAAAAAATGAAGATATTAGACTATTTTATGATTGCAAATGGTAAAGAATGTGATTAAAGGCTCTTTTCCTATTTCAAAAGTTTTAGTTTTCGAGGGTAATAGCTACGTATGTTGAAAAAATGAAGATATTAGACTATTTTATGATTGCAAATGGTAAAGAATGTGATTAAAGGCTCTTTTCCTATTTCAAAAGTTTTAGTTTTCGAGGGTAATAGCTACGTATGTTGAAAAAATGAAGATATTAGACTATTTTATGATTGCAACATGGTAAAGAATGTGATTAAAGGCTCTTTTCCTATTTCAAAAGTTTTAGTTTTCGAGGGTAATAGCTACGTATGTTGAAAAAATGAAGATATTAGACTATTTTATGATTGCACATGGTAAAGAATGTGATTAAAGGCTCTTTTCCTATTTCAAAAGTTTTAGTTTTCGAGGGTAATAGCTACGTATGTTGAAAAAATGAAGATATTAGACTATTTTATGATTGCAAATGGTAAAGAATGTGATTAAAGGCTCTTTTCCTATTTCAAAAGTTTTAGTTTTCGAGGGTAATAGCTACGTATGTTGAAAAAATGAAGATATTAGACTATTTTATGATTGCAAATGGTAAAGAATGTGATTAAAGGCTCTTTTCCTATTTCAAAAGTTTTAGTTTTCGAGGGTAATAGCTATCTATGGAAAAAATGAAGATATTAGACTATTTTATGATTGCAAATGGTAAAGAATGTGATTAAAGGCTCTTTTCCTATTTCAAAAGTTTTAGTTTTCGAGGGTAATAGCTACGTATGTTGAAAAAATGAAGATATTAGACTATTTTATGATTGCAAATGGTAAAGAATGTGATTAAAGGCTCTTTTCCTATTTCAAAAGTTTTAGTTTTCGAGGGTAATAGCTACGTATGTTGAAAAAATGAAGATATTAGACTATTTTATGATTGCACATGGTAAAGAATGTGATTAAAGGCTCTTTTCCTATTTCAAAAGTTTTAGTTTTCGAGGGTAATAGCTACGTATGTTGAAAAAATGAAGATATTAGACTATTTTATGATTGCAAATGGTAAAGAATGTGATTAAAGGCTCTTTTCCTATTTCAAAAGTTTTAGTTTTCGAGGGTAATAGCTACGTCTGTTGAAAAAATGAAGATATTAGACTATTTTATGATTGCAAATGGTAAAGAATGTGATTAAAGGCTCTTTTCCTATTTCAAAAGTTTTAGTTTTCGAGGGTAATAGCTACGTATGTTGAAAAAATGAAGATATTAGACTATTTTATGATTGCAAATGGTAAAGAATGTGATTAAAGGCTCTTTTCCTATTTCAAAAGTTTTAGTTTTCGAGGGTAATAGCTACGTATGTTGAAAAAATGAAGATATTAGACTATTTTATGATTGCAAATGGTAAAGAATGTGATTAAAGGCTCTTTTCCTATTTCAAAAGTTTTAGTTTTCGAGGGTAATAGCTACGTATGTTGAAAAAATGAAGATATTAGACTATTTTATGATTGCACATGGTAAAGAATGTGATTAAAGGCTCTTTTCCTATTTCAAAAGTTTTAGTTTTCGAGGGTAATAGCTACGTATGTTGAAAAAATGAAGATATTAGACTATTTTATGATTGCAAATGGTAAAGAATGTGATTAAAGGCTCTTTTCCTATTTCAAAAGTTTTAGTTTTCGAGGGTAATAGCTACGTATGTTGAAAAAATGAAGATATTAGACTATTTTATGATTGCACATGGTAAAGAATGTGATTAAAGGCTCTTTTCCTATTTCAAAAGTTTTAGTTTTCGAGGGTAATAGCTACGTATGTTGAAAAAATGAAGATATTAGACTATTTTATGATTGCACATGGTAAAGAATGTGATTAAAGGCTCTTTTCCTATTTCAAAAGTTTTAGTTTTCGAGGGTAATAGCTATTCTGTTGGAAAAAATGAAGATATTAGACTATTTTATGATTGCACATGGTAAAGAATGTGATTAAAGGCTCTTTTCCTATTCAAAAGTTTTAGTTTTCGAGGGTAATAGCTACGTATGTTGAAAAAATGAAGATATTAGACTATTTTATGATTGCAAATGGTAAAGAATGTGATTAAAGGCTCTTTTCCTATTTCAAAAGTTTTAGTTTTCGAGGGTAATAGCTACGTATGTTGAAAAAATGAAGATATTAGACTATTTTATGATTGCACATGGTAAAGAATGTGATTAAAGGCTCTTTTCCTATTTCAAAAGTTTTAGTTTTCGAGGGTAATAGCTACGTATGTTGAAAAAATGAAGATATTAGACTATTTTATGATTGCACATGGTAAAGAATGTGATTAAAGGCTCTTTTCCTATTTCAAAAGTTTTAGTTTTCGAGGGTAATAGCTACGTATGTTGAAAAAATGAAGATATTAGACTATTTTATGATTGCACATGGTAAAGAATGTGATTAAAGGCTCTTTTCCTATTTCAAAAGTTTTAGTTTTCGAGGGTAATAGCTACGTATGTTGAAAAAATGAAGATATTAGACTATTTTATGATTGCACATGGTAAAGAATGTGATTAAAGGCTCTTTTCCTATTTCAAAAGTTTTAGTTTTCGAGGGTAATAGCTACGTATGTTGAAAAAATGAAGATATTAGACTATTTTATGATTGCACATGGTAAAGAATGTGATTAAAGGCTCTTTTCCTATTTCAAAAGTTTTAGTTTTCGAGGGTAATAGCTATGTCTGTTGAAAAAATGAAGATATTAGACTATTTTATGATTGCACATGGTAAAGAATGTGATTAAAGGCTCTTTTCCTATGTCAAAAGTTTTAGTTTTCGAGGGTAATAGCTACGTATGTTGAAAAAATGAAGATATTAGACTATTTTATGATTGCAAATGGTAAAGAATGTGATTAAAGGCTCTTTTCCTATTTCAAAAGTTTTAGTTTTCGAGGGTAATAGCTACGTATGTTGAAAAAATGAAGATATTAGACTATTTTATGATTGCACATGGTAAAGAATGTGATTAAAGGCTCTTTTCCTATTTCAAAAGTTTTAGTTTTCGAGGGTAATAGCTAGGTCTCTGGAAAAAATGAAGATATTAGACTATTTTATGATTGCAAATGGTAAAGAATGTGATTAAAGGCTCTTTTCCTATTTCAAAAGTTTTAGTTTTCGAGGTTAATAGCTACGTATGTTGAAAAAATGAAGATATTAGACTATTTTATGATTGCAAATGGTAAAGAATGTGATTAAAGGCTCTTTTCCTATTTCAAAAGTTTTAGTTTTCGAGGGTAATAGCTACGTATGTTGAAAAAATGAAGATATTAGACTATTTTATGATTGCACATGGTAAAGAATGTGATTAAAGGCTCTTTTCCTATTTCAAAAGTTTTAGTTTTCGAGGGTAATAGCTACGTATGTTGAAAAAATGAAGATATTAGACTATTTTATGATTGCAAATGGTAAAGAATGTGATTAAAGGCTCTTTTCCTATTTCAAAAGTTTTAGTTTTCGAGGGTAATAGCTAGGTCTGTGGAAAAAATGAAGATATTAGACTATTTTATGATTGCACATGGTAAAGAATGTGATTAAAGGCTCTTTTCCTATTTCAAAAGTTTTAGTTTTCGAGGGTAATAGCTACGTATGTTGAAAAAATGAAGATATTAGACTATTTTATGATTGCAAATGGTAAAGAATGTGATTAAAGGCTCTTTTCCTATTTCAAAAGTTTTAGTTTTCGAGGGTAATAGCTACGTATGTTGAAAAAATGAAGATATTAGACTATTTTATGATTGCACATGGTAAAGAATGTGATTAAAGGCTCTTTTCCTATTTCAAAAGTTTTAGTTTTCGAGGGTAATAGCTACGTATGTTGAAAAAATGAAGATATTAGACTATTTTATGATTGCACATGGTAAAGAATGTGATTAAAGGCTCTTTTCCTATTTCAAAAGTTTTAGTTTTCGAGGGTAATAGCTACGTCTGTTGGAAAAAATGAAGATATTAGACTATTTTATGATTGCACATGGTAAAGAATGTGATTAAAGGCTCTTTTCCTATTTCAAAAGTTTTAGTTTTCGAGGGTAATAGCTACGTATGTTGAAAAAATGAAGATATTAGACTATTTTATGATTGCAAATGGTAAAGAATGTGATTAAAGGCTCTTTTCCTATTTCAAAAGTTTTAGTTTTCGAGGGTAATAGCTACGTCTGTTGAAAAAATGAAGATATTAGACTATTTTATGATTGCACATGGTAAAGAATGTGATTAAAGGCTCTTTTCCTATTTCAAAAGTTTTAGTTTTCGAGGGTAATAGCTACGTATGTTGAAAAAATGAAGATATTAGACTATTTTATGATTGCACATGGTAAAGAATGTGATTAAAGGCTCTTTTCCTATTTCAAAAGTTTTAGTTTTCGAGGGTAATAGCTACGTATGTTGAAAAAATGAAGATATTAGACTATTTTATGATTGCAAATGGTAAAGAATGTGATTAAAGGCTCTTTTCCTATTTCAAAAGTTTTAGTTTTCGAGGGTAATAGCTACGTATGTTGAAAAAATGAAGATATTAGACTATTTTATGATTGCACATGGTAAAGAATGTGATTAAAGGCTCTTTTCCTATTTCAAAAGTTTTAGTTTTCGAGGGTAATAGCTACGTATGTTGAAAAAATGAAGATATTAGACTATTTTATGATTGCACATGGTAAAGAATGTGATTAAAGGCTCTTTTCCTATTTCAAAAGTTTTAGTTTTCGAGGGTAATAGCTACGTATGTTGAAAAAATGAAGATATTAGACTATTTTATGATTGCACATGGTAAAGAATGTGATTAAAGGCTCTTTTCCTATTCAAAAGTTTTAGTTTTCGAGGGTAATAGCTACGTATGTTGAAAAAATGAAGATATTAGACAATTTTATGATTGCACATGGTAAAGAATGTGATTAAAGGCTCTTTTCCTATTTCAAAAGTTTTAGTTTTCGAGGGTAATAGCTACGTATGTTGAAAAAATGAAGATATTAGACTATTTTATGATTGCACATGGTAAAGAATGTGATTAAAGGCTCTTTTCCTATTTCAAAAGTTTTAGTTTTCGAGGGTAATAGCTAGGTCTCTGGAAAAAATGAAGATATTAGACTATTTTATGATTGCACATGGTAAAGAATGTGATTAAAGGCTCTTTTCCTATTTCAAAAGTTTTAGTTTTCGAGGGTAATAGCTACGTATGTTGAAAAAATGAAGATATTAGACTATTTTATGATTGCAAATGGTAAAGAATGTGATTAAAGGCTCTTTTCCTATTTCAAAAGTTTTAGTTTTCGAGGGTAATAGCTACGTATGTTGAAAAAATGAAGATATTAGACTATTTTATGATTGCAAATGGTAAAGAATGTGATTAAAGGCTCTTTTCCTATTTCAAAAGTTTTAGTTTTCGAGGGTAATAGCTACGTATGTTGAAAAAATGAAGATATTAGACTATTTTATGATTGCAAATGGTAAAGAATGTGATTAAAGGCTCTTTTCCTATTTCAAAAGTTTTAGTTTTCGAGGGTAATAGCTAGGTCTGTGGAAAAAATGAAGATATTAGACTATTTTATGATTGCACATGGTAAAGAATGTGATTAAAGGCTCTTTTCCTATTTCAAAAGTTTTAGTTTTCGAGGGTAATAGCTACGTATGTTGAAAAAATGAAGATATTAGACTATTTTATGATTGCAAATGGTAAAGAATGTGATTAAAGGCTCTTTTCCTATTTCAAAAGTTTTAGTTTTCGAGGGTAATAGCTACGTATGTTGAAAAAATGAAGATATTAGACTATTTTATGATTGCACATGGTAAAGAATGTGATTAAAGGCTCTTTTCCTATTTCAAAAGTTTTAGTTTTCGAGGGTAATAGCTACGTATGTTGAAAAAATGAAGATATTAGACTATTTTATGATTGCACATGGTAAAGAATGTGATTAAAGGCTCTTTTCCTATTTCAAAAGTTTTAGTTTTCGAGGGTAATAGCTACGTATGTTGAAAAAATGAAGATATTAGACTATTTTATGATTGCACATGGTAAAGAATGTGATTAAAGGCTCTTTTCCTATTTCAAAAGTTTTAGTTTTCGAGGGTAATAGCTAGTATGTTGAAAAAATGAAGATATTAGACTATTTTATGATTGCAATGGTAAAGAATGTGATTAAAGGCTCTTTTCCTATTTCAAAAGTTTTAGTTTTCGAGGGTAATAGCTAGGTCTGTGGAAAAAATGAAGATATTAGACTATTTTATGATTGCACATGGTAAAGAATGTGATTAAAGGCTCTTTTCCTATTTCAAAAGTTTTAGTTTTCGAGGGTAATAGCTACGTATGTTGAAAAAATGAAGATATTAGACTATTTTATGATTGCACATGGTAAAGAATGTGATTAAAGGCTCTTTTCCTATTTCAAAAGTTTTAGTTTTCGAGGGTAATAGCTACGTATGTTGAAAAAATGAAGATATTAGACTATTTTATGATTGCAAATGGTAAAGAATGTGATTAAAGGCTCTTTTCCTATTTCAAAAGTTTTAGTTTTCGAGGGTAATAGCTACGTATGTTGAAAAAATGAAGATATTAGACTATTTTATGATTGCAAATGGTAAAGAATGTGATTAAAGGCTCTTTTCCTATTTCAAAAGTTTTAGTTTTCGAGGGTAATAGCTACGTATGTTGAAAAAATGAAGATATTAGACTATTTTATGATTGCAAATGGTAAAGAATGTGATTAAAGGCTCTTTTCCTATTTCAAAAGTTTTAGTTTTCGAGGGTAATAGCTACGTATGTTGAAAAAATGAAGATATTAGACTATTTTATGATTGCAAATGGTAAAGAATGTGATTAAAGGCTCTTTTCCTATTTCAAAAGTTTTAGTTTTCGAGGGTAATAGCTACGTATGTTGAAAAAATGAAGATATTAGACTATTTTATGATTGCAAATGGTAAAGAATGTGATTAAAGGCTCTTTTCCTATTTCAAAAGTTTTAGTTTTCGAGGGTAATAGCTACGTATGTTGAAAAAATGAAGATATTAGACTATTTTATGATTGCAAATGGTAAAGAATGTGATTAAAGGCTCTTTTCCTATTTCAAAAGTTTTAGTTTTCGAGGGTAATAGCTACGTATGTGGAAAAAATGAAGATATTAGACTATTTTATGATTGCACATGGTAAAGAATGTGATTAAAGGCTCTTTTCCTATTTCAAAAGTTTTAGTTTTCGAGGGTAATAGCTACGTATGTTGAAAAAATGAAGATATTAGACTATTTTATGATTGCACATGGTAAAGAATGTGATTAAAGGCTCTTTTCCTATTTCAAAAGTTTTAGTTTTCGAGGGTAATAGCTACGTATGTTGAAAAAATGAAGATATTAGACTATTTTATGATTGCAAATGGTAAAGAATGTGATTAAAGGCTCTTTTCCTATTTCAAAAGTTTTAGTTTTCGAGGGTAATAGCTACGTATGTTGAAAAAATGAAGATATTAGACTATTTTATGATTGCACATGGTAAAGAATGTGATTAAAGGCTCTTTTCCTATTTCAAAAGTTTTAGTTTTCGAGGGTAATAGCTACGTATGTTGAAAAAATGAAGATATTAGACTATTTTATGATTGCAAATGGTAAAGAATGTGATTAAAGGCTCTTTTCCTATTTCAAAAGTTTTAGTTTTCGAGGGTAATAGCTACGTATGTTGAAAAAATGAAGATATTAGACTATTTTATGATTGCAAATGGTAAAGAATGTGATTAAAGGCTCTTTTCCTATTTCAAAAGTTTTAGTTTTCGAGGGTAATAGCTACGTCTGTTGAAAAAATGAAGATATTAGACTATTTTATGATTGCACATGGTAAAGAATGTGATTAAAGGCTCTTTTCCTATTTCAAAAGTTTTAGTTTTCGAGGGTAATAGCTACGTATGTTGAAAAAATGAAGATATTAGACTATTTTATGATTGCAAATGGTAAAGAATGTGATTAAAGGCTCTTTTCCTATTTCAAAAGTTTTAGTTTTCGAGGGTAATAGCTATGTCTGTTGAAAAAATGAAGATATTAGACTATTTTATGATTGCACATGGTAAAGAATGTGATTAAAGGCTCTTTTCCTATTTCAAAAGTTTTAGTTTTCGAGGGTAATAGCTACGTATGTTGAAAAAATGAAGATATTAGACTATTTTATGATTGCACATGGTAAAGAATGTGATTAAAGGCTCTTTTCCTATTTCAAAAGTTTTAGTTTTCGAGGGTAATAGCTACGTATGTTGAAAAAATGAAGATATTAGACTATTTTATGATTGCACATGGTAAAGAATGTGATTAAAGGCTCTTTTCCTATTTCAAAAGTTTTAGTTTTCGAGGGTAATAGCTACGTATGTTGAAAAAATGAAGATATTAGACTATTTTATGATTGCAAATGGTAAAGAATGTGATTAAAGGCTCTTTTCCTATTCAAAAGTTTTAGTTTTCGAGGGTAATAGCTACGTATGTTGAAAAAATGAAGATATTAGACTATTTTATGATTGCAAATGGTAAAGAATGTGATTAAAGGCTCTTTTCCTATTTCAAAAGTTTTAGTTTTCGAGGGTAATAGCTACGTATGTTGAAAAAATGAAGATATTAGACTATTTTATGATTGCAAATGGTAAAGAATGTGATTAAAGGCTCTTTTCCTATTTCAAAAGTTTTAGTTTTCGAGGGTAATAGCTACGTATGTTGAAAAAATGAAGATATTAGACTATTTTATGATTGCACATGGTAAAGAATGTGATTAAAGGCTCTTTTCCTATTTCAAAAGTTTTAGTTTTCGAGGGTAATAGCTACGTATGTTGAAAAAATGAAGATATTAGACTATTTTATGATTGCAAATGGTAAAGAATGTGATTAAAGGCTCTTTTCCTATTTCAAAAGTTTTAGTTTTCGAGGGTAATAGCTACGTATGTTGAAAAAATGAAGATATTAGACTATTTTATGATTGCACATGGTAAAGAATGTGATTAAAGGCTCTTTTCCTATTTCAAAAGTTTTAGTTTTCGAGGGTAATAGCTACGTATGTTGAAAAAATGAAGATATTAGACTATTTTATGATTGCAAATGGTAAAGAATGTGATTAAAGGCTCTTTTCCTATTTCAAAAGTTTTAGTTTTCGAGGGTAATAGCTACGTATGTTGAAAAAATGAAGATATTAGACTATTTTATGATTGCACATGGTAAAGAATGTGATTAAAGGCTCTTTTCCTATTTCAAAAGTTTTAGTTTTCGAGGGTAATAGCTACGTATGTTGAAAAAATGAAGATATTAGACTATTTTATGATTGCAAATGGTAAAGAATGTGATTAAAGGCTCTTTTCCTATTTCAAAAGTTTTAGTTTTCGAGGGTAATAGCTACGTATGTTGAAAAAATGAAGATATTAGACTATTTTATGATTGCAAATGGTAAAGAATGTGATTAAAGGCTCTTTTCCTATTTCAAAAGTTTTAGTTTTCGAGGGTAATAGCTACGTATGTGAAAAAATGAAGATATTAGACTATTTTATGATTGCACATGGTAAAGAATGTGATTAAAGGCTCTTTTCCTATTTCAAAAGTTTTAGTTTTCGAGGGTAATAGCTACGTATGTTGAAAAAATGAAGATATTAGACTATTTTATGATTGCAAATGGTAAAGAATGTGATTAAAGGCTCTTTTCCTATTTCAAAAGTTTTAGTTTTCGATAGTAATAGCTACGTATGTTGAAAAAATGAAGATATTAGACTATTTTATGATTGCAAATGGTAAAGAATGTGATTAAAGGCTCTTTTCCTATTTCAAAAGTTTTAGTTTTCGAGGGTAATAGCTACGTATGTTGAAAAAATGAAGATATTAGACTATTTTATGATTGCACATGGTAAAGAATGTGATTAAAGGCTCTTTTCCTATTTCAAAAGTTTTAGTTTTCGAGGGTAATAGCTACGTATGTTGAAAAAATGAAGATATTAGACTATTTTATGATTGCAAATGGTAAAGAATGTGATTAAAGGCTCTTTTCCTATTTCAAAAGTTTTAGTTTTCGAGGGTAATAGCTACGTATGTTGAAAAAATGAAGATATTAGACTATTTTATGATTGCAAATGGTAAAGAATGTGATTAAAGGCTCTTTTCCTATTTCAAAAGTTTTAGTTTTCGAGGGTAATAGCTAGTCTGTTGAAAAAATGAAGATATTAGACTATTTTATGATTGCACATGGTAAAGAATGTGATTAAAGGCTCTTTTCCTATTTCAAAAGTTTTAGTTTTCGAGGGTAATAGCTACGTATGTTGAAAAAATGAAGATATTAGACTATTTTATGATTGCACATGGTAAAGAATGTGATTAAAGGCTCTTTTCCTATTTCAAAAGTTTTAGTTTTCGAGGGTAATAGCTACGTATGTTGAAAAAATGAAGATATTAGACTATTTTATGATTGCAAATGGTAAAGAATGTGATTAAAGGCTCTTTTCCTATGTCAAAAGTTTTAGTTTTCGAGGGTAATAGCTACGTATGTTGAAAAAATGAAGATATTAGACTATTTTATGATTGCAAATGGTAAAGAATGTGATTAAAGGCTCTTTTCCTATTTCAAAAGTTTTAGTTTTCGAGGGTAATAGCTACGTATGTTGAAAAAATGAAGATATTAGACTATTTTATGATTGCACATGGTAAAGAATGTGATTAAAGGCTCTTTTCCTATTTCAAAAGTTTTAGTTTTCGAGGGTAATAGCTACGTATGTTGAAAAAATGAAGATATTAGACTATTTTATGATTGCACATGGTAAAGAATGTGATTAAAGGCTCTTTTCCTATTTCAAAAGTTTTAGTTTTCGAGGGTAATAGCTACGTATGTTGAAAAAATGAAGATATTAGACTATTTTATGATTGCAAATGGTAAAGAATGTGATTAAAGGCTCTTTTCCTATTTCAAAAGTTTTAGTTTTCGAGGGTAATAGCTACGTATGTTGAAAAAATGAAGATATTAGACTATTTTATGATTGCACATGGTAAAGAATGTGATTAAAGGCTCTTTTCCTATTTCAAAAGTTTTAGTTTTCGAGGGTAATAGCTAGGTCGTATGGAAAAAATGAAGATATTAGACTATTTTATGATTGCACATGGTAAAGAATGTGATTAAAGGCTCTTTTCCTATTTCAAAAGTTTTAGTTTTCGAGGGTAATAGCTACGTATGTTGAAAAAATGAAGATATTAGACTATTTTATGATTGCAAATGGTAAAGAATGTGATTAAAGGCTCTTTTCCTATTTCAAAAGTTTTAGTTTTCGAGGGTAATAGCTACGTATGTTGAAAAAATGAAGATATTAGACTATTTTATGATTGCAAATGGTAAAGAATGTGATTAAAGGCTCTTTTCCTATTTCAAAAGTTTTAGTTTTCGAGGGTAATAGCTACGTATGTTGAAAAAATGAAGATATTAGACTATTTTATGATTGCAAATGGTAAAGAATGTGATTAAAGGCTCTTTTCCTATTTCAAAAGTTTTAGTTTTCGAGGGTAATAGCTACGTATGTTGAAAAAATGAAGATATTAGACTATTTTATGATTGCACATGGTAAAGAATGTGATTAAAGGCTCTTTTCCTATTTCAAAAGTTTTAGTTTTCGAGGGTAATAGCTACGTATGTTGAAAAAATGAAGATATTAGACTATTTTATGATTGCAAATGGTAAAGAATGTGATTAAAGGCTCTTTTCCTATTTCAAAAGTTTTAGTTTTCGATAGTAATAGCTACGTATGTTGAAAAAATGAAGATATTAGACTATTTTATGATTGCACATGGTAAAGAATGTGATTAAAGGCTCTTTTCCTATTTCAAAAGTTTTAGTTTTCGAGGGTAATAGCTACGTATGTTGAAAAAATGAAGATATTAGACTATTTTATGATTGCACATGGTAAAGAATGTGATTAAAGGCTCTTTTCCTATTTCAAAAGTTTTAGTTTTCGAGGGTAATAGCTACGTATGTTGAAAAAATGAAGATATTAGACTATTTTATGATTGCAAATGGTAAAGAATGTGATTAAAGGCTCTTTTCCTATTTCAAAAGTTTTAGTTTTCGAGGGTAATAGCTATGTCTGTTGAAAAAATGAAGATATTAGACTATTTTATGATTGCAAATGGTAAAGAATGTGATTAAAGGCTCTTTTCCTATTTCAAAAGTTTTAGTTTTCGAGGGTAATAGCTATGTCTGTTGAAAAAATGAAGATATTAGACTATTTTATGATTGCACATGGTAAAGAATGTGATTAAAGGCTCTTTTCCTATTTCAAAAGTTTTAGTTTTCGAGGGTAATAGCTACGTATGTTGAAAAAATGAAGATATTAGACTATTTTATGATTGCACATGGTAAAGAATGTGATTAAAGGCTCTTTTCCTATTTCAAAAGTTTTAGTTTTCGAGGGTAATAGCTACGTATGTTGAAAAAATGAAGATATTAGACTATTTTATGATTGCAAATGGTAAAGAATGTGATTAAAGGCTCTTTTCCTATTTCAAAAGTTTTAGTTTTCGAGGGTAATAGCTACGTATGTTGAAAAAATGAAGATATTAGACTATTTTATGATTGCACATGGTAAAGAATGTGATTAAAGGCTCTTTTCCTATTTCAAAAGTTTTAGTTTTCGAGGGTAATAGCTACGTATGTTGAAAAAATGAAGATATTAGACTATTTTATGATTGCAAATGGTAAAGAATGTGATTAAAGGCTCTTTTCCTATTTCAAAAGTTTTAGTTTTCGAGGGTAATAGCTACGTATGTTGAAAAAATGAAGATATTAGACTATTTTATGATTGCACATGGTAAAGAATGTGATTAAAGGCTCTTTTCCTATTTCAAAAGTTTTAGTTTTCGAGGGTAATAGCTACGTATGTTGAAAAAATGAAGATATTAGACTATTTTATGATTGCAAATGGTAAAGAATGTGATTAAAGGCTCTTTTCCTATTTCAAAAGTTTTAGTTTTCGAGGGTAATAGCTATGTATGTTGAAAAAATGAAGATATTAGACTATTTTATGATTGCAAATGGTAAAGAATGTGATTAAAGGCTCTTTTCCTATTTCAAAAGTTTTAGTTTTCGAGGGTAATAGCTACGTGTGTTGAAAAAATGAAGATATTAGACTATTTTATGATTGCACATGGTAAAGAATGTGATTAAAGGCTCTTTTCCTATGTCAAAAGTTTTAGTTTTCGAGGGTAATAGCTACGTATGTTGAAAAAATGAAGATATTAGACTATTTTATGATTGCACATGGTAAAGAATGTGATTAAAGGCTCTTTTCCTATTTCAAAAGTTTTAGTTTTCGAGGGTAATAGCTACGTATGTTGAAAAAATGAAGATATTAGACTATTTTATGATTGCACATGGTAAAGAATGTGATTAAAGGCTCTTTTCCTATTTCAAAAGTTTTAGTTTTCGAGGGTAATAGCTACGTCTGTGAAAAAATGAAGATATTAGACTATTTTATGATTGCAAATGGTAAAGAATGTGATTAAAGGCTCTTTTCCTATTTCAAAAGTTTTAGTTTTCGAGGGTAATAGCTACGTATGTTGAAAAAATGAAGATATTAGACTATTTTATGATTGCAAATGGTAAAGAATGTGATTAAAGGCTCTTTTCCTATTTCAAAAGTTTTAGTTTTCGAGGGTAATAGCTACGTATGTTGAAAAAATGAAGATATTAGACTATTTTATGATTGCAAATGGTAAAGAATGTGATTAAAGGCTCTTTTCCTATTTCAAAAGTTTTAGTTTTCGAGGGTAATAGCTACGTATGTTGAAAAAATGAAGATATTAGACTATTTTATGATTGCACATGGTAAAGAATGTGATTAAAGGCTCTTTTCCTATTTCAAAAGTTTTAGTTTTCGAGGGTAATAGCTACGTATGTTGAAAAAATGAAGATATTAGACTATTTTATGATTGCAAATGGTAAAGAATGTGATTAAAGGCTCTTTTCCTATTTCAAAAGTTTTAGTTTTCGAGGGTAATAGCTACGTATGTTGAAAAAATGAAGATATTAGACTATTTTATGATTGCACATGGTAAAGAATGTGATTAAAGGCTCTTTTCCTATTTCAAAAGTTTTAGTTTTCGAGGGTAATAGCTACGTATGTTGAAAAAATGAAGATATTAGACTATTTTATGATTGCAAATGGTAAAGAATGTGATTAAAGGCTCTTTTCCTATTTCAAAAGTTTTAGTTTTCGAGGGTAATAGCTACGTATGTTAAAAAAATGAAGATATTAGACTATTTTATGATTGCAAATGGTAAAGAATGTGATAAAGGCTCTTTTCCTATTTCAAAAGTTTTAGTTTTCGAGGGTAATAGCTACGTCTGTTGAAAAAATGAAGATATTAGACTATTTTATGATTGCACATGGTAAAGAATGTGATTAAAGGCTCTTTTCCTATTTCAAAAGTTTTAGTTTTCGAGGGTAATAGCTACGTCTTTGAAAAAATGAAGATATTAGACTATTTTATGATTGCAAATGGTAAAGAATGTGATTAAAGGCTCTTTTCCTATTTCAAAAGTTTTAGTTTTCGAGGGTAATAGCTACGTATGTTGAAAAAATGAAGATATTAGACTATTTTATGATTGCACATGGTAAAGAATGTGATTAAAGGCTCTTTTCCTATTTCAAAAG
>NW_027067071.1:0-15617 GCF_032884065.1 Artemia franciscana | reverse complement strand
ACCATTTGCAATCATAAAATAGTCTAATATTTTCATTTATTCAACATACGTAGCTATTACCCTCGAAAACTAAAACTTTTGAAATAGGAAAAGAGCCTTTAAGCACTTTCTTTACCATGTGCAATCATAAAATAGTCTAATATCTTCATTTTTCCAACATAAGTAGCTATTACCCTCGAAAACTAAAACTTTTGACATAGGAAAAGAGCCTTTAATCACATTCTTTACCATTTGCAATCATAAAATAGTCTAATATCTTCATTTTTTCAACATACGTAGCTAATACCCTCGAAAACTAAAACTTTTGCCATAGAAAAAGAGCCTTTAATCACATTTTTTACCATGTGCAATCATAAAATAGTCTAATATCTTCATTTTTCCAACATACGTAGCTATTACCCTCGAAAACAAAACTTTTGAAATAGGAAAAGAGCCTTTAATCACATTCTTTACCACTTGCAATCATAAAATAGTCTAATATCTTCGTTTTTTCAACATACGTAGCTATTACCCTCGAAAACTAAAACTTTTGACATAGGAAAAGAGCCTTTAATCACATTCTTTACCATTTGCAATCATAAAATAGTCTAATATCTTCAATTTTTCAACATACGTAGCTATTACCCTCGAAAACTAAAACTTTTGAAATAGGAAAAGAGCCTTTAAGCACTTTCTTTACCATGTGCAATCATAAAATAGTCTAATATCTTCATTTTTTCAACATACGCAGCTATTACCCTCGAAAACTAAAACTTTTGACATAGGAATAGAGCCTTTAATCACATTCGATACCATTTGCAATTATAAAATAGTCTAATATCTTCATTTTTTCAACATACGCAGCTATTACCCTCAAAAACTAAAACTTTTGACATAGGAAAAGAGCCTCTAATCACATTCGTTACCATTTGCAATTATAAAATAGTCTAATATCTTCATTTTTTCAACATACGTAGCTATTACCCTCGAAAACTAAAACTTTTGACATAGGAAAAGAGCCTTTAATCACATTCTTTACCATTTGCAATCATACAATAGTCTAATATCTTCATTTTTTCAACATACGTAGCTATTACCCTCGAAAACTAAAACTTTTGAAATAGGAAAAGAGCCTTTAAGCACTTTCTTTACCATGTGCAATCATAAAATAGTCTAATATCTTCATTTTTTCAACATACGTAGCTATTACCCTCGAAAACTAAAACTTTTGACATAGGAAAAGAGCCTTTAATCACATTCTTTGCCATGTGTAATCATAAAATAGTCTAATATCTTCATTTTTCCAACATACGTAGCTATTATCCTCGAAAACAAAAACTTTTGAAATAGGAAAAGAGCCTTTAATCACAATCTTTACCATTTGCAATCATAAAATAGTCTAATATCTTCATTTTTTCAACATACGTAGCTATTACCCTCGAAAACTAAAACTTTTGAAATAGGAAAAGAGCCTTTAAGCACTTTCTTTACGATGTGCAATCATAAAATAGTCTAATATATCCATTTTTCCAACATACGTAGCTATTACCCTCGAAAACTAAAACTTTTGACATAGGAAAAGAGCCTTTAATCACATTCTTTACCATGTGCAATCATAAAATAGTCTAATATCTTTATTTTTCCAACATACGTAGCTATTACCCTCGAAAACAAAAACTTTTGAAATAGGAAAAGAGCCTTTAATCACATTCTTTACCATTTGCAATCATAAAATAGTCTAATATCTTCATTTTTCCAACATACGTAGCTATTACCCTCAAAAACGAAAACTTTTGAAATAGGAAAAGAGCCTTTAATCACATTCTTTACCATTTGCAATCATAAAATAGTCTAATATTTTCATTTATTCAACATACGTAGCTATTACCCTCGAAAACTAAAACTTTTGAAATAGGAAAAGAGCCTTTAAGCACTTTCTTTACCATGTGCAATCATAAAATAGTCTAATATCTTCATTTTTCCAACATAAGTAGCTATTACCCTCGAAAACTAAAACTTTTGACATAGGAAAAGAGCCTTTAATCACATTCTTTACCATTTGCAATCATAAAATAGTCTAATATCTTCATTTTTTCAACATACGTAGCTAATACCCTCGAAAACTAAAACTTTTGCCATAGAAAAAGAGCCTTTAATCACATTTTTTACCATGTGCAATCATAAAATAGTCTAATATCTTCATTTTTCCAACATACGTAGCTATTACCCTCGAAAACAAAACTTTTGAAATAGGAAAAGAGCCTTTAATCACATTCTTTACCACTTTCAATCATAAAATAGTCTAATATCTTCGTTTTTTCAACATACGTAGCTATTACCCTCGAAAACTAAAACTTTTGACATAGGAAAAGAGCCTTTAATCACATTCTTTACCATTTGCAATCATAAAATAGTCTAATATCTTCAATTTTTCAACATACGTAGCTATTACCCTCGAAAACTAAAACTTTTGAAATAGGAAAAGAGCCTTTAAGCACTTTCTTTACCATGTGCAATCATAAATAGTCTAATATCTTCATTTTTTCAACATACGTAGCTATTAGCCTCGAAAACTAAAACTTTTGACATAGGAAAAGAGCCTTTAATCACATTCTTTGCCATGTGTAATCATAAAATAGTCTAATATCTTCATTTTTCCAACATACGCAGCTATTACCCTCGAAAACAAAAACTTTTGAAATAGGAAAAGAGCCTTTAATCACATTCTTTACCATTTGCAATCATAAAATAGTCTAATATCTTCATTTTTTCAACATACGTAGCTATTACACTGGAAAACTAAAACTTTTGAAATAGGAAAAGAGCCTTTAAGCACTTTCTTTACCATGTGCAATCATAAAATAGTCTAATATCTCCATTTTTCCAACATACGTAGCTATTACCCTCGAAAACTAAAACTTTTGACATAGGAAAAGAGCCTTTAATCACATTCTTTACTATGTGCAATCATAAAATAGTCTAATATCTTTATTTTTCCAACATACGTAGCTATTACCCTCGAAAACAAAAACTTTTGAAATAGGAAAAGAGCCTTTAATCACATTCTTTACCATTTGCAATCATAAAATAGTCTAATATCTTCATTTTTCCAACATACGTAGCTATTACCCTCAAAAACGAAAACTTTTGAAATAGGAAAAGAGCCTTTAATCACATTCTTTACCATTTGCAATCATAAAATAGTCTAATATCTTCATTTTTTCAACATACGTAGCTATTACCCTCGAAAACTAAAACTTTTGAAATAGGAAAAGAGCCTTTAAGCACTTTCTTTACCATGTGCAATCATAAAATAGTCTAATATCTTCATTTTTCCAACATAAGTAGCTATTACCCTCGAAAACTAAAACTTTTGACATAGGAAAAGAGCCTTTAATCACATTCTTTACCATTTGTAATCATAAAATAGTCTAATATCTTCATTTTTTCAACATACGTAGCTAATACCCTCGAAAACTAAAACTTTTGCCATAGAAAAAGAGCCTTTAATCACATTCTTTACCATGTGCAATCATAAAATAGTCTAATATCTTCATTTTTCCAACATACGTAGCTATTAATCACATTCTTTACCATTTGCAATCATAAAATAGTCTAATATCTTCGTTTTTTCAACATACGTAGCTATTACCCTCGAAAACTAAAACTTTTGACATAGGAAAAGAGCCTTTAATCACATTCTTTACCATTTGCAATCATAAAATAGTCTAATATCTTCAATTTTTCAACATACGTAGCTATTACCCTCGAAAACTAAAGCTTTTGAAATAGGAAAAGAAACTTTAAGCACTTTCTTTACCATGTGCAATCATAAAATAGTCTAATATCTTCATTTTTCCAACATACGTAGCTATTACCCTCGAAAACTAAAACTTTTGACATAGGAAAAGAGCCTTTAATCACATTCTTTACCATGTGCAATCATAAAATAGTCTAATATCTTCATTTTTCCAACATACGTAGCTATTACCCTCGAAAACTAAAACTTTTGACATAGGAAAAGGGCCTTCAATCACATTCGTTACCATTTGCAATTATAAAATAGTCTAATATCTTCATTTTTTCAACATACGTAGCTATTACCCTCGAAAACTAAAGCTTTTGAAATAGGAAAAGAGCCTTTAAGCACTTTCTTTACCATGTGCAATCATAAAATAGTCTAATATCTTCATTTTTTCAACATACGCAGCTATTACCCTCGAAAACTAAAACTTTTGAAATAGGAAAAGAGCCTTTAATCACATTCGTTACCATTTGCAATTATAAAATAGTCTAATATCTTCATTTTTTCAACATACGTTGCTATTACCCTCGAAAACTAAAACTTTTGACATAGGAAAAGAGCCTTTAATCACATTCTTTACCATTTGCAATCATAAAATAGTCTAATATCTTCATTTTTTCAACATACGTAGCTATTACCCTCGAAAACTAAAACTTTTGACATAGGAAAAGAGCCTTTAATCACATTCTTTACCATGTGCAATCATAAAATAGTCTAATATCTTCATTTTTCCAACATACTATTACCCTCGAAAACGAAAACTTTTGAAATAGGAAAAGAGCCTTTAATCACATTCTTTACCATTTGCAATCATAAAATAGTCTAATATCTTCATTTTTTCAACATACGTAGCTATTACCCTCGAAAACTAAAACTTTTGAAATAGGAAAAGAGCCTTTAAGCACTTTCTTTACCATTTGCAATCATAAAATAGTCTAATATCTTCATTTTTTCAACATACGTAGCTATTACCCTCGAAAACTAAAACTTTTGACATAGGAAAAGAGCCTTTAATCGCATTCTTTACCATGTGCAATCATAAAATAGTCTAATATCTTCATTTTTCCAACATACGTAGCTATTACCCTCGAAAACAAAAACTTTTGAAATAGGAAAAGAGCCTTTAATCACATTCTTTACCATTTGCAATTATAAAATAGTCTAATATCTTCATTTTTCCAACATACGTAGCTATTACCCTCAAAAACGAAAACTTTTGAAATAGGAAAAGAGCCTTTAATCACATTCTTTACCATTTGCAATCATAAAATAGGCTAATATCTTCATTTTTTCAACATACGTAGCTATTACCCTCGAAAACTAAAACTTTTGAAATAGGAAAAGAGCCTTTAAGCACTTTCTTTACCATGTGCAATCATAAAATAGTCTAATATCTTCATTTTTCCAACATATGTAGCTATTACCCTCGAAAACTAAAACTTTTGACATAGGAAAAGAGCCTTTAATCACATTCGTTACCATTGGCAATTATAAAATAGTCTAATATCTTCATTTTTTCAACATACGTAGCTATTACCCTCGAAAACTAAAACTTTTGACATAGAAAAAGAGCCTTTAATCACATTCTTTACCATTTGCAATCATAAAATAGTCTAATATCTTCATTTTTTCAACATACGTAGCTAATACCCTCGAAAACTAAAACTTTTGCCATAGAAAAAGAGCCTTTAATCACATTCTTTACCATGTGCAATCATAAAATAGTCTAATATCTTCATTTTTCCAACATACGTAGCTATTACCCTCGAAAACGAAAACTTTTGAAATAGGAAAAGAGCCTTTAATCACATTCTTTACAATTTGCAATCATAAAATAGTCTAATATCTTCGTTTTTTCAACATACTTAGCTATTACCCTCGAAAACTAAAACTTTTGACATAGGAAAAGAGCCTTTAATCACATTCTTTACCATTTGCAATCATAAAATAGTCTAATATCTTCATTTTTTCAACATACGTAGCTATTACCCTCGAAAACTAAAGCTTTTGAAATAGGAAAAGAGCCTTTAAGCACTTTCTTTACCATGTGCAATCATAAAATAGTCTAATATCTTCATTTTTCCAACATACGTAGCTATTACCCTCGAAAACTAAAACTTTTGACAAAGGAAAAGAGCCTTTAATCACATTCTTTACCATGTGCAATCATAAAATAGTCTAATATCTTCATTTTTCCAACATACGTAGCTATTACCCTCGAAAACTAAAACTTTTGACATAGGAAAAGGGCCTTTAATCACATTCGTTACCATTTGCAATTATAAAATAGTCTAATATCTTCATTTTTTCAACATACGTAGCTATTACCCTCGAAAACTAAAACTTTTGACATAGGAAAAGAGCCTTTAATCACATTCGTTACCATTTGCAATTATAAAAGAGTCTAATATCTTTATTTTTTCAACATACGTAGCTATTACCCTCGAAAACTAAAACTTTTGACATAGGAAAAGAGCCTTTAATCACTTTGGTTACCTTTTGCAATTATAAAATAGTCTAATATCTTCATTTTTTCAACATACGTAGCTATTACCCTCGAAAACTAAAACTTTCGACATAGGAAAAGAGCCTTTAATCACATTCTTTACCATTTGCAATCATAAAATAGTCTAATATCTTCATTTTTTCAACATACGTAGCTAATACCCTCGAAAACTAAAACTTTTGCCATAGAAAAAGAGCCTTTAATCACATTCTTTACCATGTGCAATCATAAAATAGTCTAATATCTTCATTTTTCCAACATACGTAGCTATTACCCTCGAAAACTAAAACTTTTGACATAGGAAAAGAGCCTTTAATCACATTCTTTACCATTTGCAATCATAAAATAGTCTAATATCTTCATTTTTTCAACAAACGTAGCTATTACCCTCGAAAACTAAAGCTTTTGAAATAGGAAAAGAGCCTTTAAGCACTTTCTTTACCATGTGCAATCATAAAATAGTCTAATATCTTCATTTTTCCAACATACGTAGCTATTACCCTCGAAAACTAAAACTTTTGACATAGGAAAAGAGCCTTTAATCACATTCTTTACCATGTGCAATCATTAAATAGTCTAATATCTTCATTTTTCCAACATACGTAGCTATTACCCTCGAAAACTAAAACTTTTGACATAGGAAAAGGGCCTTTAATCACATTCGTTACCATTTGCAATTATAAAATAGTCTAATATCTTCATTTTTTCAACATACGTAGCTATTACCCTCGAAAACTAAAACTTTTGACATAGGAAAAGAGCCTTTAATCACATTCGTTACCATTTGCAATTATCAAATAGTCTAATATCTTCATTTTTTCAACATACGTAGCTATTACCCTCGAAAACTAAAACTTTTGACATAGGAAAAGAGCCTTTAATCAAATTCTTTACCATGTGCAATCATAAAATAGTCTAATATCTTCATTTTTCCAACTATTACCCTCGAAAACGAAAACTTTTGAAATAGGAAAAGAGCCTTTAATCACATTCTTTACCATTTGCAATCATAAAATAGTCTAATATCTTCGTTTTTTCAACATACGTAGCTATTACCCTCGAAAACTAAAACTTTTGACATAGGAAAAGAGCCTTTAATCACATTCTTTACCATTTGCAATCATAAAATAGTCTAATATCTTCATTTTTTCAACATATCTAGCTACTACCCTCGAAAACTAAAGCTTTTGAAATAGGAAAAGAGCCTTTAAGCACTTTCTTTACCATGTGCAATCATAAAATAGTCTAATATCTTCATTTTTCCAACATACGTAGCTATTACCCTCGAAAACTAAAACTTTTGTCATAGGAAAAGAGCCTTTAATCACATTCTTTACCATGTGCACTCATAAAATAGTCTGATATCTTCATTTTTCCAACATACGTAGCTATTACCCTCGAAAACTAAAGTTTTTGACATAGGAAAAGGGCCTTTAATCACATTCGTTACCATTTGCAATTATAAAATAGTCTAATATCTTCATTTTTTCAACATACGTAGCTATTACCCTCGAAAACTAAAACTTTTGACATAGGAAAAGAGCCTTTAATCACATTCTTTACCATTTGCAATCATAAAATAGTCTAATATCTTCATTTTTTCAACATACGTAGCTATTACCCTCGAAAACTAAAGCTTTTGAAATAGGAAAAGAGCCTTTAAAGCACTTTCTTTACCATGTGCAATCATAAAATAGTCTAATATCTTCATTTTTCGAACATACGTAGCTATTACCCTCGAAAACTAAAACTTTTGACATAGGAAAAGAGCCTTTAATCACATTCGTTACCATGTGCAATCATAAAATAGTCTAATATCTTCATTTTTTCAACATACGTAGCTATTACCCTCGAAAACTAAAACTTTTGACATAGGAAAAGAGCCTTTAATCACATTCTTTACCATTTGCAATCATAAAATAGTCTAATATCTTCATTTTTTCAACATACGTAGCTAATACCCTCGAAAACTAAAACTTTTGCCATAGAAAAAGAGCCTTTAATCACATTCTTTACCATGTGCAATCATAAAATAGTCTAATATCTTCATTTTTCCAACATACGTAGCTATTACCCTCGAAAACAAAAACTTTTGAAATAGGAAAAGAGCCTTTAATCACATTTTTTACCATTTGCAATCATAAAATAGTCTAATATCTTCGTTTTTTCAACATACGTAGCTATTACCCTCGAAAACTAAAACTTTTGACATAGGAAAAGAGCCTTTAATCACATTCTTTACCATTTGCAATCATAAAATAGTCTAATATCTTCATTTTTTCAACATACGTAGCTATTACCCTCGAAAACTAAAGCTTTTGAAATAGGAAAAGAGCCTTTAAGCACTTTCTTTACCATGTGCAATCATAAAATAGTCTAATATCTTCATTTTTCCAACATATGTAGCTATTACCCTCGAAAACTAAAACTTTTGACATAGGAAAAGAGCCTTTAATCACATTCTTTACCATGTGCAATCATAAAATAGTCTAATATCTTCATTTTTCCAACATACGTAGCTATTACCCTCGAAAACTAAAACTTTTGACATAGGAAAAGGGCCTTTAATCACATTCGTTACCATTTGTAATTATAAAATAGTCTAATATCTTCATTTTTTCAACATACGTAGCTATTACCCTCGAAAACTAAAACTTTTGGCATAGGAAAAGAGCCTTTAATCACATTCGTTACCATTTGCAATTATAAAATAGTCTAATATCTTCATTTTTTCAACATACGTAGCTATTACCCTCGAAAACTAAAACTTTTGACATAGTAAAAGAGCCTTTAATCACATTCGTTACCATTTGCAATTATAAAATAGTCTAATATCTTCATTTTTTCAACATACGTAGCTATTACCCTCGAAAACTAAAACTTTTGACATAGGAAAAGAGCCTTTAATCACATTCTTTACCATTTGCAATCATAAAATAGTCTAATATCTTCATTTTTTCAACATACGTAGCTAATACCCTCGAAAACTAAAACTTTTGCCATAGAAAAAGAGCCTTTAATCACATTCTTTACCATGTGCAATCATAAAATAGTCTAATATCTTCATTTTTCCAACATACGTAGCTATTACCCTCGAAAACTAAAACTTTTGACATAGGAAAAGGGCCTTTAATCACATTCGTTACCATTTGCAATTATAAAATAGTCTAATATCTTCATTTTTTCAACATACGTAGCTATTACCCTCGAAAACTAAAACTTTTGACATAGGAAAAGAGCCTTTAATCACATTCGTTACCATGTGCAATCATAAAATAGTCTAATATCTTCATTTTTCCAACATACGTAGCTATTACCCTCGAAAACTAAAACTTTTGACATAGGAAAAGGGCCTTTAATCACATTCATTACCATTTGCAATTATAAAATAGTCTAATATCTTCATTTTTTCAACATACGTAGCTATTACCCTCGAAAACTAAAACTTTTGACATAGGAAAAGAGCCTTTAATCACATTCTTTACCATTTGCAATCATAAAATAGTCTAATATCTTCATTTTTTCAACATACGTAGCTATTACCCTCGAAAACTAAAGCTTTTGAAATAGGAAAAGAGCCTTTAAGCACTTTCTTTACCATGTGCAATCATAAAATAGTCTAATATCTTCATTTTTCCAACATACGTAGCTATTACCCTCGAAAACTAAAACTTTTGACATAGGAAAAGAGCCTTTAATCACATTCTTTACCATGTGCAATCATAAAATAGTCTAATATCTTCATTTTTCCAACATACGTAACTATTACCCTCGAAAACTAAAACTTTTGACATAGGAAAAGGGCCTTTAATCACATTCGTTACCATTTGCAATTATAAAATAGTCTAATATCTTCATTTTTTCAACATACGTAGCTATTACCCTCGAAAACTAAAACTTTTGGCATAGGAAAAGAGCCTTTAATCACATTCGTTACCATTTGCAATTATAAAATAGTCTAATATCTTCATTTTTTCAACATACGTAGCTATTACCCTCGAAAACTAAAACTTTTGACATAGGAAAAGAGCCTTTAATCACATTCGTTACCATTTGCAATTATAAAATAGTCTAATATCTTCATTTTTTCAACATACGTAGCTATTACCCTCGAAAACTAAAACTTTTGACATAGGAAAAGAGCCTTTAATCACATTCTTTACCATTTGCAATCATAAAATAGTCTAATATCTTCATTTTTTCAACATACGTAGCTAATACCCTCGAAAACTAAAACTTTTGCCATAGAAAAAGAGCCTTTAATCACATTCTTTACCATGTGCAATCATAAAATAGTCTAATATCTTCATTTTTCCAACATACGTAGCTATTACCCTCGAAAACTAAAACTTTCGACATAGAAAAAGGGCCTTTAATCACATTCGTTACCATTTGCAATTATAAAATAGTCTAATATCTTCATTTTTTCAACATACGTAGCTATTACCCTCGAAAACTAAAACTTTTGACATAGGAAAAGAGCCTTCAATCACATTCGTTACCATTTGCAATTATAAAATAGTCTAATATCTTCATTTTTTCAACATACGTAGCTATTACCCTCGAAAACTATAACTTTTGACATAGGAAAAGAGCCTTTAATCACATTCGTTACCATTTGCAATTATAAAATAGTCTAATATCTTCATTTTTTCAACATACGTAGCTATTACCCTCGAAAACTAAAACTTTTGACATTGGAAAAGAGCCTTTAATCACATTCTTTACCATTTGCAATCATAAAATAGTCTAATATCTTCATTTTTTCTACATACGTAGCTATTACCCTCGAAAACTAAAACTTTTGACATAGGAATTGAGCCTTTAATCCCATTCGTTACCATTTGCAATTATAAAATAGTCTAATATCTTCATTTTTTCAACACACGTAGCTATTACCCTCGAAAACTAAAACTTTTGACATAGGAAAAGAGCCTTTAATCACATTCTTTACCATTTGCAATCATAAAATAGTTTAATATCTTCATTTTTCAACATACGTAGCTATTACCCTCGAAAACTAAAACTTTTGAAATAGGAAAAGAGCCTTTAAGCACTTTCTTTACCATGTACAATCATAAAATAGTCTAATATCTTCATTTTTTTTCAACATACGTAGCTATTACCCTGGAAAACTAAAACTTTTAAAATAGGAAAAGAGCCTTTAATCACATTCTTTACCATTTGCAATCATAAAATAGTCTAATATCTTCATTTTTTCAACATACGTTGGTATTACCCTCGAAAACTAAAACTTTTGCCATAGAAAAAGAGCCTTTAATCACATTCTTTACCATGTGCAATCATAAAATAGTCTAATATCTTCATTTTTCCAACATACGCAGCTATTACCCTCGAAAACGAAAACTTTTGAAATAGGAAAAGAGCCTTTAACCACATTCTTTACCATTTGCAATCATAAAATAGTCTAATATCTTCATTTTTTCAACATACGTAGCTATTACCCTCGAAAAATAAAACTTTTGACATAGGAAAAGAGCCTTTAATCACATTCTTTACCATGTGCAATCATAAAATAGTTTAATATCTTCATTTTTCCGACTTACGTAGCTATTACCCTCGAAAACTAAAACTTTTGACATAGGAAAAGAGCCTTTAATCACATTCGTTACCATTTGCAATTATAAAATAGTCTAATATCTTCATTTTTTCAACATACGTAGCTATTACCCTCGAAAACTAAAACTTTTGAAATAGAAAAAGAGCCTTTAATCACATTCTTTACCATTTACAATTATAAAATAGTCTAATATCTTCATTTTTTCAACATAGGTAGCTATTACCCTCGAAAACTAAAACTTTTGCCATAGGAAAAGAGCCTTTAAGCACATTCTTTACCATGTGCAATCATAAAATAGTCTAATATCTTCATTTTTCCAACATACGTAGCTATTACCCTCGAAAACTAAAACTTTTGACATAGGAAAAGAGCCTTTAATCACATTCTTTACCATTTGCAATCATAAAATAGTCTAATATCTTCATTTTTTCAACATACGTAGCTATTACCCTCGAAAAGTAAAACTTTTGACATAGGAAAAGAGCCTTTAATCACATTCTTTACCATTTGCAATCATAAAATAGTCTAATATCTTCATTTTTTCAACATACGTAGCTATTACCCTCGAAAACTAAAACTTTTGACATAGGAAAAGAGCCTTTAATCACATTCTTTACCATTTGCAATCATAAAATAGTCTAATATCTTCATTTTTTCAACATACGTAGCTATTACCCTCAAAAACTAAAACTTTTGACATAGTAAAAGAGCCTTTAATCACATTCTTTACCATGTGCAGTCATAAAATAGTCTAATATCTTCATTTTTCCAACATACGTAGCTATTACCCTCGAAAACTAAAACTTTTGCCATAGGAAAAGAGCCTTTAAGCACATTCTTTACCATGTGCAATCATAAAATAGTCTAATATCTTCATTTTTCCAACATACGTAGCTATTACCCTCGAAAACTAAAACTTTTGAAATAGGAAAAGAGCCTTTAATCACATTCTTTACCATTTGCAATCATAAAATAGTCTAATATCTTAATTTTTTCAACATACGTAGCTATTACCCTCGAAAACTAAAACTTTTGACATAGGAAAAGAGCCTTTAATCACATTCTTTACCATTTGCAATCATAAAATAGTCTAATATCTTCATTTTTCCAACATACGTAGCTATTACCCTCGAAAACGAAAAGTTTTGAAATAGGAAATAAGCCTTTAATCACATTCTTTACCATTTGCAATCATAAAATAGTCTAATATCTTCATTTTTTCAACATACGTAGCTATTACCTTCGAAAACTAAAACTTTTGAAATAGGAAAAGAGCCTTTAAGCACTTTCTTTACCATGTGCAATCATAAAATAGTCTAATATCTTCATTTTTCCAACATACGTAGCTATTACCCTCGAAAACTAAAACTTTTGACATAGGAAAAGAGCCTTTAATCACATTCTTTACCATGTGCAATCATAAAATAGTCTAATATCTTCATTTTTCCAACATACGTAGCTATTACCCTCGAAAACTTAAACTTTTGAAATAGGAAAAGAGCCTTTAATCACATTCTTTACCATGTGCAATCATAAAATAGTCTAATATCTTCATTTTTTTCAACATACGTAGCTATTACCATCGAAAACTAAAACTTTTGACATAGGAAAAGAGCCTTTAATCACATTCGTTATTGCAATTATAAAATAGTCTAATATCTTCATTTTTTCAACATACCTAGCTATTACCCTCGAAAACTAAAACTTTTGACATAGGAAAAGAGCCTTTAATCACATTCGTTACCATTTGCAATTATAATATAGTCTAATATCTTCATTTTTTCAACATACGTAGCTATTACCCTCGAAAACTAAAACTTTTGACATAGGAAAAGAGCCTTTAATCACACTCTTTACCATGTGCAATCATAAAATAGTCTAATATCTTCATTTTTCCAACATACATAGCTATTACCCTCGAAAACGAAAACTTTTGAAATAGGAAAAGAGCCTTTAATCACATTCTTTACCATTTGCAATCATAAAATAGTCTAATATCTTCATTTTTTCAACATACGTAGCTATTACCCTCGAAAACTAAAACTTTTGACATAGGAAAAGAGCCTTTAATCACATTCTTTACCATTTGCAATCATAAAATATTCTAATATCTTCATTTTTTCAACATACGTAGCTATTACCCTCGAAAACTAAAACTTTTGAAATAGGAAAAGAGCCTTTAAGCACTTTCTTTACCATGTGCAATCATAAAATAGTCTAATATCTTCATTTTTCCAACATACGTAGCTATTACCCTCGAAAACTAAAACTTTTGACATAGGAAAAGAGCCTTTAATCACATTCTTTACCATGTGCAATCATAAAATAGTCTAATATCTTCATTTTTCCAACATACATAGCTATTACCCTCGAAAACGAAAACTTTTGAAATAGGAAAAGAGCCTTTAATCACATTCTTTACCATTTGCAATCATAAAATAGTCTAATATCTTCATTTTTCCAACATACGTAGCTATTACCCACGAAAACTAAAACTTTTGAAATTGGAAAAGTGCCTTTAATCAAATTCTTTACCATTTGCAATCATAAAATAGTCTAATATCTTCATTTTTTCAACATACGTAGCTATTACCCTCGAAAACTAAAACTTTTGAAATAGGAAAAGAGCCTTTAAGCACTTTCTTTACCATGTGCAATCATAAAATAGTCTAATATCTTCATTTTTCCAACATACGTAGCTATTACCCTCGAAAACTAAAACTTTTGACATAGGAAAAGAGCCTTTAATCACATTCTTTACCATGTGCAATCATAAAATAGTCTAATATCTTCATTTTTCCAACATACGTAGCTATTACCCTCGAAAACTAAAACTTTTGACATAGGAAAAGAGCCTTTAATCACATTCGTTACCATTTGCAATTATAAAATAGTCTAATATCTTCATTTTTTCAACATACGTAGCAAATACCCTCGAAAACTAAAACTTTTGACATAGGAAAAGAGCCTTTAATCACATTCGTTACCATTTGCAATTATAAAATAGTCTAATATCTTCATTTTTTCAACATACGTAGCTATTACCCTCGAAAACTAAAACTTTTGACATAGGAAAAGAGCCATTAATCACTTTCTTTACCATGTGCAATCATAAAATAGCCTAATATCTTCATTTTTCCAACATACGTAGCTATTACCCTCGAAAACTAAAACTTTTGAAATAGGAAAAGAGCCTTTAATCACATTCTTTACCATTTGCAATCATAAAATAGTCTAATATCTTCATTTTTTCAACATACGTAGCTATTACCTTCGAAAACTAAAACTTTTGAAATAGGAAAAGAGCCTTTAAGCACTTTCTTTACCATGTGCAATCATAAAATAGTCTAATATCTTCATTTTTCCAACATACGTAGCTATTACCCTCGAAAACTAAAACTTTTGACATAGGAAAAGAGCCTTTAATCACATTCTTTACCATGTGCAATCATAAAATAGTCTAATATCTTCATTTTTCCAACATACGTAGCTATTACCTTCGAAAACTTAAACTTTTGAAATAGGAAAAGAGCCTTTAATCACATTCTTTACCATGTGCAATCATAAAATAGTCTAATATCTTCATTTTTTCAACATACGTAGCTATTACCATCGAAAACTAAAACTTTTGACATAGGAAAAGAGCCTTTAATCACATTCGTTACCATTTGCAATTATAAAATAGTCTAATATCTTCATTTTTTCAACATACCTAGCTGTTACCTTCGGAAACTAAAACTTTTGAC
>NW_027067070.1:0-15660 GCF_032884065.1 Artemia franciscana | reverse complement strand
AAATTCAAATTTCTTGCCAAAAAGTAAACAAACTAAATAAATAAAACTAAAAACACTGAACAACACTAATGATGAGCTGAACCTGGAATTATTGTTGTGCCATGGCCTGAATTTTGATAAAGGCATTGATGGCTGCTGTCCTAGTGGATCTTAAAGAGGTTGGGCTTTTAGGAAAGTGGTGGGTTTTCTTGTGAGTTTTCAATTTATGGGTGATGGGTTCCCAAATTTCGCTAATATGAAACTCACCATTGTCCTTATTGATGGCTGGTTTATATTTAGCAATTTCCAAAGCTTCTCTGATTTTCTATTTTAAGACTTGTGGGACAATAGCAATAATTTGGGCTTGGTCAAACTTAATGGAGTGGGAAGGTCCTCAAAGATATGATGGGCCAATGCAGAGAAATTTTCTTCCTCCTTTAGCTTTGTCATTTTAAAGCAAGCATCAATGGAATCAGCATGTTCTTTTAATCGGTGATGTAGAGGTCTCATGGTACGACCTATATAGGTATCACCACAGCTGCAAGGAATCTCGTTAACCCCTGGTGGATCTGAAATAATCTTATCCTTGCCTTTGTTCAAGAAGGAGGAAATAGTCCTTCCTGAGGGTAAAAACACCTTAAGGCCAAGCTTAGTGAGTTTGGAACTTAAAATGTCATTAATGCCCTTGATATAAGGCAATGACAAAAAGGATTTATCATCTTCAATCTTAGTAGCAAAATTCTTGGTAATTCCGCTCATCTTTCTCCTGGAAATAACCTTGTCAGTAACTTTTTGGGGGTTCGTTACCTATCAGAACATCTCTTATATAATCAAGTTCAGCCTTAGGCTCAAAATCAGAGGAGTATACCAGAAATGCTCTATCAACCAATGAATAGACTACAGAATTTTCGACTATAGGGTTGTTGTAAGAGTCTTATCTCAGATATTTATCACTATGAGTTGGCTTTCTATACACGCTAAAGTCCAACCTGGTTTTTCGTTTTGTAATGAGGACATCTAAGAAGGGTACATTGCGGTTATTTTCAAGTTCAATGGTGAACTTAATATCTGGGTCCTGCTGGTTAAAAATATTGAAAATTATCTTAATTCATCTTGTGCTCCCTTCCAAATAATTTGGAAAAGAGGCCCCCCAAAGAGAGCGGATCCGTTCCGGTTATGTCAATCGTGTATCTAGACTTATGATTATTTTTCCATCCAAGTTTCATCCCGATCCCTGAACTCTAAGCATTTTCGAAGATTTTTGCTCCCCCACAACCCCAACTCCCTGCAATGTCACCGGATCCAGTCGGGATTTAAAATAAGAGCTGTGAGACACGATATCCTTCCAGTAATCAAATTTCATTAATATCCGATCACCCATTCGTAAGTTAAAAATGCCTAATTTTTTCAAATTTTTCCGATTGTAAAATCCCCCCATTCCCCATCCCAGATTGTGAAATCGATGAAAAGACAATTTCTAACTTAATATGTTCTGGTTCCTAATACACCTGCCAAATTTCATCGTCCTAGCTTACCTGGAAGTACCTAAGGTAGCAAAACCGGGACAGACCGACAGGCCGACAGAATTTGCAATCGCTATATGCCATTTGGTAGATACCAATTGCCATAAAACACAGAAAATCCTTTTCCGCCCAAATTCATTTCTTTTAAGCCGCAAAACTGTGAGTTGCACAGAAAATTGAAACCCAAAAGAACAGAAAAACAAACTTGCACTTACTCGCTTTGCCAGTTCACATGGTAACGGTTTCTATTTCTAAATCCATCTACTCGGAGAAGACTGATTTTCTGCCTCTTTCTCCTTTTTCAAGGCTGCCAATTTCCGCTTTTGAGCTCCTGAAAAACTCAAGTGCAGCAGTAGCAGCACACTTATTCTGTTATGGATAGAGCTCTAATCTATGTAAACCTAAAAATTTAAATAAGAAAATATTCTAATGAAACATAATTGTCATTTTATTTCATAATGCTATGAGATAAAACATACATGATATGAGAATTTGTATGTATTGTAAAATATTCCACAGTTTATTTGGTAGGTGTTTGAAACCTCTGCAGTAGAGTTGTCACATATCCTAGATATGATGTTGAGAGTCTTATTTTGATCGTTTGACTTTTTACGAGTGTTTGCCTCCAATTTTCATAATAAGGATAAAAATTTCTGCCAATTCTTTAATGTATATATTGTTTGAAAAATACTGTTTTTAAGTGTTTAGGATCATTAATTAGTTCATTAATGTACTGTTTATTCTTATTTTTGAGTCATATTTGCAAGTGTAAGTCTCAATTATAGTTAAAACCTCTGGAATAAAGAAAGAAACGAAAACAATTCAGATTTTTGAACCTGCTTAATCAATTGATTAAATGATAAAATTTCTAGATATTTCAAGTAATTTACGATGATCAAAGATCACATACAAAATAACGGTCAGCCAAGAACTTTTAGTTCTCTTCTAGCTCATCTCTTTTACTTTTCTAAGGAATACTACGTCCTTGTCTACAAAAACACTATGCATGTCTTTCCTCAAAGTTAAGAATTTCTTATAAATCTCAGCAACAGTTTTTCAAAGAAAAGCAAAGAAAAATAAGTTCAGCCATAGCTTTATTTTCCTTGTTCGTTAGCAAGAACCTACAGTGTGTGACCTGAAGTCTGTCATCAGAAATAAAAGGGTCAGGGTCAGAAATAAAAGTTATCAATAAAACAAATGTTCAAGATTTTTAAACAGCCTAATTCCACCTGAAAATGACGTTAAAGCGTTACTATACAATCTACAATTTACAATCTATAAAGTACTTTATAGTTGAATCTTTTTGACAAGCCTGTGTAGCACAGTGGTAGATGCAATGGACTTAGTCCGATAGGCGCAGGTTCGATTCCTGCCACAGGCAATTTTTTTAAATATTAGTCAATTAAAATATGAATAAAGTACCAGAGAGCTAAGCTCTGAAGTCTGGGAAATGTGGCATAAAATTCTAGGGAAGGAACTTTTAAAAAGATAATTGGTAGGCCTTATTTTGTTGAAAGATCATTAATTTTACGGTCAAGCAGGGATTTAATGTTTAATAATGTTTATTGTTAGCTACAATGTTTATTATTACAAGAATTTTGCTATCTTGAGTAATTGATTTACTTTGGGATATGTTGTTTCTTTACTAGGTTGCAGCTATCTCAACAACAATGATGAGACTCAATTTTTCGATGATTAAACGCAGGGAAATACAATTTTTATCTCTATTGACATAATAAGTGAAAGTTCAGAGAACTATGCTTTGAAGTCAAGGAAATATGGCATAATATTCCAGAGAACGGACTTTTAAAAAGATACGGGGTGGGCAATATATTATTAGAAGATCATCAACGTTATGGCAAAGCATTGACTTAATTTTTAATAATGTTTATTTTTAACTAGAAAACCATTTGATGTAGCAATGTGTTTAAAGTAAGCCACTAAACAGTCTTTTACGATTTTTAGTGCTCCGTTATTTGCGGACATAACTAAAGAATAAAATATGTTTATGCTAAAAGCTATTAGGATTGCAGCAACTTTCGTTTTTTTTCGAGCTAGTGCATTTTCCTTGTTCTTTAAGCAAAAGGACTGTTACTATTTCTTATTGGTGATTTAAGCACGGTGGTTCTAGTGGTGTTGATGGTGTTGCCTGACACCATTTTCGAGTTTTTTTGCTCCATTTAATGATGGTATAGGATGTTTTGTTTTTTCTTAGGTTGAAGTCACCGCTCATACTGTGATTACTTCCAATACATACAAATTCTCATATCATTATGAAATAAAATGACAATTATGTTTCATCAGAACATTTTCTTATTTAAATTTTTTGGTGTATATAGATTAGAGTTCTATCCATAACAGAACAAGTGTGCTGCTACTGCTGTAGACATAACTTAGTTCATTCCATGCTACATTTAAATACAACTGAGGTAAAAAATAGCATTTCTAGTTTATTGAAGAATAGATGGTATTTTCGGAATTGGTTGTAATAGTGCAGTTTATTTTAAAATATTAAAAATTACATTTTTCTATAAACTTTACTAGGTTGTATAATCTATATATATAAAAATAAGTTGTGTTTTTGTTTAAGCTAGGAATTTTAATCAGCCGCGGGAATGGCAAATTCAGACACAGTCTATGCATTTCCATCATCCTCAAAGAAGCAAATATTTTCAGCGATGGCAATTACAATGGTGCAACCACGGTGTTAACTCAAGTATAATTAACACAGTAAACCAAAGAAAAGCTTTTTTTACACGCCTTCATACAGAACTTCATCTAGGACTATCCAGAAATTCACAAAGAGGTGATACACAATTTTCATCAGCCGGGGGAATGGCACTTTCGAACCCAGTCGTTGCATTTCCATTAACCTGAAAGAAGCAAATATATTTAGCGATGGCAATTACAATGGTAAAACCACGTGTTAAGTCAAGTAAAATTAATGCAGTAAACCAAAAAAAGGTTTTTTTTTTACACGCGTCAATATAGAGTTTCAGCTAGGAAAATCCCAAAAATTCTTCAATTGGTTAGACACAGTTTTTGGTTTCCCCCTCCAACTCCCCCCAATATCACCAGATCAGGTCTGGATTTAAAATGAGAGTTTCAAAGTACAAGATCCTTCTAAAGATTAAATTTCGTTAAGATCTGATCACCTTTTCGTAAGTTACAGATGGCTCAATTTTTTAATTTTTCCGAATTACTCCCCCCCCCCAATTCCACCAAAGAGAGTGAATCTAGTCTGGCTATTTCCATCACATATCTTGGACTTGTGCTTATCCTTCCAACCAAGTTAGATGCTAATATCTCTGCTTCTAGCGTTTTCAAAGATTTCTGCCTCCCCCCCCCAAATGACACTGGATCTGGTCGGGATTTAAAATAATAGATCTGAGTTATGAGGTCATGCTAAATTTGAAATTTCATTGAGATCCAATCATTCCTTCGTAATTCAAAAATACCTAATTTCCCCGCCCGCCTAGTCCCTAACCCCTTCCCCGCCTAGTCCCTAAAGAGAGCGGATCCGTTCCAGTTATGTCAATCACGTCTCTAGGACTTGTGCTTATTTTTCCCACCAATTTTCATCCCAATCCTTTCACTGTAAGTGTTTTCCAAGATTTTAAGTCACCCAACCCCAACTTCTCCCAATGTCACCAGATCCGGTCGGGATTTAAAAAAAGAGCTCTGAGACACAATATCCTTCCAAACGTCAAATTTCAATAAGATCAGATCATTTCTAGGCCAACCTGACTTTTATACATGATAGTGATAGATGGTAATAAGCTTACCTAAGCTATGGATGTCATGTGATTGATTTTTCCCTCGAAAACTAAAACTTTTGAAATAGGAAAAGAGCCTTTAATCACATTCCTTACCATGTGCAAACATAAAATAGTCTAATATCTTCATTTTTTCAACATACGTAGCTATTACCCTCGAAAACTAAAACTTTTGAAATAGGAAAAGAGCCTTTAATCACATTCTTTACCATTTGCAATCATAAAATAGTCTAATATCTTCATTTTTTCAACATACGTAGCTATTACCCTAGAAAACTAAAACTTTTATAATAGGAAAAGAGCCTTTAATCACATTCTTTACCATGTGCAATCATAAAATTGTCTAATATCTTCATTTTTTCCACAGACAAAGCTATTACCCTTGAAAACTAAGACTTTTGACATAGGAAAAGAGCCTTTAATCACATTCTTTACCATTTGCAATCATAAAATAGTCTAATATCTTCATTTTTTCAACATACGTAGCTATTACCCTCGAAAACTAAAACTTTTGACATAGGAAAAGAGCCTTTAATCACATTCTTTACCATTTGCAATCATAAAATAGTCTAATATCTTCATTTTTTCAACATACGTAGCTATTACCCTCGAAAACTAAAACTTTTGAAATAGGAAAAGAGCCTTTAATCACATTCTTTACCATGTGCAATCATAAAATTGTCTAATATCTTCATTTTTTCCACAGACAAAGCTATTACCCTCGAAAACTAAAACTTTTGAAATAGGAAAAGAGCCTTTAATCACATTTTTTACCATTTACAATCATAAAATAGTCTAATATCTTCATTTTTTCAACATACGTAGCTATTACCCTCGAAAAATAAAACTTTTGAAATAGTTAAAGAGCCTTTAATCACATTCTTTACCATGTGCAATCATAAAATTGTCTAATATCTTCATTTTTTCCACAGACAAAGCTATTACCCTCGAAAACTAAAACTTTTAACATAGGAAAAGAGCCTTTAATCACATTCTTTACCATATGCAATCATAAAATAGTCGAATATCTTCATTTTTTCAACTTACGTAGCTATTACCCTCGAAAACTAAAACTTTTGAAATAGGAAAAGAGCCTTTAATCACATTCTTTACCATTTGCAATCATAAAATAGTCTAATATCTTCATTTTTTCAACATACGTAGTTATTACCCTCGAAAACTAAAACTTTTGAAATAGGAAAAGAGCCTTTAATCACATTCTTTACCTTGTGCAATCATAAAATTGTCTAATATCTTCATTTTTTCAATATACGTAGCTATTACCCTCGAAAACTAAAACTTTTGACATAGGAAAAGAGCCTTTAATCACATTCGTTACCATGTGCAATCATAAAATAGTCTAATATCTTCATTTTTTCCACAGACAAAGCTATTACCCTCGAAAACTAAAACTTTTGACATAGGAAAAGAGCCTTTAATCACATTTTTTACCATGTGCAATCATAAAATAATCTAATATCTTCATTTTTTCAACATACGTAGCTATTACCCTCAAAAACTAAAACTTTTGAAATAGGAAAAGAGCCTTTAATCACATTCTTTACCATGTGCAATGATGAAATAGTCTAATATCTTGATTTTTTCCACAGACCTAGCTATTACCCTCGAAAACTAAAACGTTTGAAATAGGAAAAGAGCCTTTAATCACATTCTTTACCATGTGCAATCATAAAATAGTCTAATATCTTCATTTTTTCAACATACGTAGCTATTACCCTCGAAAACTAAAACTTTTGAAATAGGAAAAGAGCCTTTAATCACATTCTTTACCATTTGCAATCATAAAATTGTCTAATATCTTCATTTTTTCAACATACGTAGCTATTACCCTCGAAAACTAAAACTTTTGAAATAGGAAAAGAGCCTTTTATCACATTCTTTACCATGTGCAATCATAAAATTGTCTAATATCTTCATTTTTTCCACAGACAAAGCTATTACCCTCGAAAACTAAAATTTTTGACATAGGAAAGGAGCCTTTAATCACATTCTTTACCATGTGCAATCATAAAATAGTCTAATATCTTCATTTTTTCCACAGACATAGCTATTATACTCGAAAACTAAAACTTTTAAAATAGGAAAAGAGCCTTTAATCACATTCTTTACCATGTGCAATCATAAAATTGTCTAATTTCTTCTTTTTTTTCCACAGACAAAGCTATTACCCTCGAAAACTAAAATTTTTGACATAGGAAAAGAGCCTTCAATCACATTCTTTACCATTTGCAATCATAAAATAGTCTAATATCTTCGTTTTTTCAACATACGTAGCTATTACCCTCGAAAACTAAAACTTTTGACATAGGAAAAGAGCCTTTAATAACATTCTTTACCATTTGCAATTAAAACTAAACTAATAATCTTCATTTTTTCAACATACGTAGCTATTACCCTCGAAAACTAAAACTTTTGAAATAGGAAAAGAGCCTTTAATCATATTCTTTACCATTTGCAATCATAAAATTGTCTAATATCTTCATTTTTTCAACATACGTAGCTATTACGCTCGAAAACTAAAACTTTTGAAATAGGAAAAGAGCCTTTAATCACATTCTTTACCATGTGCAATCATAAAATTGTCTAAAATCTTAATTTTTTCAACATACGTAGCTATTACCCTCGAAAACTAAAACTTTTGAAATAGGAAAAGAGCCTTTAATCACATTCTTTACCATGTGCAATCATAAAATAGTCTAATATCTTCATTTTTTCAACATACGTAGCTATTACCCTCGAAAACTAAAACTTTTGAAATAGGAGAAGAGCCTTTAATCACATTCTTTACCATGTGCAATCACAAAATTGTCTAATATCTTCATTTTTTCCACAGACAAAGCTGTTACTCTCTAAAACTAAAAATTTTGAAACAGGAAAAGAGCCTTTAATCACATTCTTTACCATGTGCAATCATAAAATAGTCTATTATCTTCATTTTTTCAACATACTTAGCTATTACCCTCGAAAACTAAAACTTTTGACATAGGAAAAGAGCCTTTAATAACATTCTTTACCATTTGCAATTATAAAATAGTCTAATATCTTCATTTTTTCCACAGACCTAGCTATTACCCTCGAAAACTAAAACTTTTCAAATAAGAAAAGAGCCTTTAATCACATTCTTTACCATTTGCAATCATAAAATAGTCTAATATCTTCATTTTTTCAACATACGTAGCTATTACCCTCGAAAACTTAAACGTTTGACATAGGAAAAGAGCCTTTAATCACATTCTTTACCATGTGCAATCATTAAATAGTCTCATATCATCAATTTTTCCACAGACATAGCTATTACCCCTCGAAAACTAAAACTTTTGAAATAGGAAAAGAGCCTTTAATCACATTCTTTACCATTTGCAATCATAAAATAGTCTAATATCTTCATTTTTTCAACATACGTAGCTATTACCCTCGAAAACTAAAACTTTTGAAATAGGAAAAGAACCTTCAATCACATTCTTTGCCATGTGCAATCATAAAATTGTCTAATATCTTCATTTTTTCAACATACGTAGCTATTACCCTCGAAAACTAAAACTTTTGACATAGGAAAAGAGCCTTTAATCACATTCTTTACCATGTGCAATCATAAAATTGTCTAACATCTTCATTTTTTCAACATACGTAACTATTACCCTCGAAAACTAAAACTTTTGAAATAGGAAAAGAGCCTTTAATCACATTCTTTACCATGTGCAATCATAAAATTGTCTAATATCTTCATTTTTTCCACTGACAAAGCTATTACCCTCGAAAACTAAAACTTTTGACATAGGAAAAGAGCCTTTAATCACATACTTTACCATGTGCAATCATAAAATAGTCTAATATCTTCATTTTTTCAACATACGTAGCTATTACCCTCGAAAACTAAAACTTTTGAAATAGGAAAAGAGCCTTTAATCACATTCTTTACCATTTGCAATCATAAAATAGTCTAATATCTTCATTTTTTCAACATACGTAGCTATTACCCTCGAAAACTAAAACTTTTGAAATCGGAAAAGAGCCTTTAATCACATTCTTTACCATGTGCAATCATAAAATTGTCTAATATCTTCATTTTTTCAACATAATGAGCTAATACCCTCGAAAACTAAAACTTTTGACATAGGAAAAGACCCTTTAATCACATTCTTTACCATGTGCAATCATAAAATAGTCTAATATCTTCATTTTTTCAAGATACGTAGCAATTACCCTCGAAAACTAAAACTTTTGAAATAAGAAAAGAGCTTTTAATCATATTCTTTACCATTTGCAATCATAAAATTGTCTAATATCTTCATTTTTTCAACATACGTAGCTATTACGCTCGAAAACTAAACCTTTTGAAATAGGAAAAGAGCCTTTAATCACATTCTTTACCATGTGCAATCATAAAATTGTCTAATATCTTAATTTTTTCAACATACGTAGCTATTACCCTCGAAAACTAAAACTTTTGAAATAGGAAAAGAGCCTTTAATCACATTCTTTACCATGTGCAATCATAAAATAGTCTAATATCTTCATTTTTTCAACATACGTAGCTATTACCCTCGAAAACTAAAACTTTTGAAATAGGAAAAGAGCCTTTAATCACATTCTTTACCATGTGCAATCACAAAATTGTCTAATATCTTCATTTTTTCCACAGACAAAGCTGTTACTCTCTAAAACTAAAAATTTTGAAACAGGAAAAGAGCCTTTAATCACATTCTTTACCATGTGCAATCATAAAATAGTCTAATATCTTCATTTTTTCAACATACGTAGCTATTACCCTCGAAAACTAAAACTTTTGACATAGGAAAAGAGCCTTTAATAACATTCTTTACCATTTGCAATTATAAAATAGTCTAATATCTTCATTTTTTCCACAGACCTAGCTATTACCCTCGAAAACTAAAACTTTTGAAATAAGAAAAGAGCCTTTAATCACATTCTTTACCATTTGCAATCATAAAATAGTCTAATATCTTCATTTTTTCAACATACATAGCTATTACCCTCGAAAACTAAAACTTTTGAAATAGGAAAAGAGCCTTTAATCGCATTCTTTACCATGTGCAATCATAAAATAGTCTAATATCTTCATTTTTTCAACATACGTACCTATTACCCTCGAAAACTAAAACTTTTGAAATAGGAAAAGAGCCTTTAATCACATTCTTTACCATTTGCAATCATAAAATTGTCTAATATCTTCATTTTTTTCAACATACGTAGCTATTACCCTGGAAAACTAAAACTTTTGAAATAGGAAAATGGTAAACTTAATATCATAAGTTCAAAGGTGAACTTATTATCTGGGTCCAGCTGGTTAAAAATATTGAAAATTATCTTAATTCATCTTGTGCTCCCTTCCAAATAATTTGGAAAAGAGGCCCCCCAAAGAGAGCGGATCCGTTCCGGTTATGTCAATCGTGTATCTAGACTTATGATTATTTTTCCATCCAAGTTTCATCCCGATCCCTGAACTCTAAGCATTTTCAAAGATTTTGTTCCCCTTACTAAGACAACCTTCTACGCACACAACTTGCTTTCTGCCAGTTAAGAAGTCCGTAATCCATTGAAGAAGACTGAATGAGGACCCGGATGAGGAGAGACCGTATTTCCTGAGCTTCTTGACGAGACGCTTCCGGTTCCGTTCCGGTTATGTCAATCGTGTATCTAGACTTATGATTATTTTTCTCCAAATTATTATTATCCTCCAAATTATTTGGAAGGGAGCACAAGATGAATTAAGATAATTTTCAATATTTTTAACCAGCTGGACCCAGATATTAAGTTCACCATTGAACTTATGATATTAAGTTTACCATTTTCCTATTTCAAAACTTTTAGTTTTCCAGGGTAATAGCTACGTATGTTGAAAAAATGAAGATATTAGACAATTTTATGATTGCAAATGGTAAAGAATGTGATTAAAGGCTCTTTTCCTATTTCAAAAGTTTTAGTTTTCGAGGGTAATAGCTACGTATGTTGAAAAAATTAAGATATTAGACTATTTTATGATTGCACATGGTAAAGAATGTGATTAAAGGCTCTTTTCCTATTTCAAAAGTTTTAGTTTTCGAGGGTAATAGCTACATATGTTGAAAAAATGAAGATATTAGACTATTTTATGATTGCAAATGGTAAAGAATGTGATTAAAGGCTCTTTTCTTATTTCAAAAGTTTTATTTTTCGAGGGTAATAGCTAGGTCTGTGGAAAAAATGAAGATATTAGACTATTTTATAATTGCAAATGGTAAAGAATGTTATTAAAGGCTCTTTTCCTATGTCAAAAGTTTTAGTTTTCGAGGGTAATAGCTACGTATGTTGAAAAAATGAAGATATTAGACTATTTTATGATTGCACATGGTAAAGAATGTGATTGAATGCTCTTTTCCTATTTCAAAATTTTTAGTTTTAGAGAGTAACAGCTTTGTCTGTGGAAAAAATGAAGATATTAGACAATTTTGTGATTGCACATGGTAAAGAATGTGATTAAAGGCTCTTTTCCTATTTCAAAAGTTTTAGTTTTCGAGGGTAATAGCTACGTATGTTGAAAAAATGAAGATATTAGACTATTTTATGATTGCACATGGTAAAGAATGTGATTAAAGGCTCTTTTCCTATTTCAAAAGTTTTAGTTTTCGAGGGTAATAGCTACGTATGTTGAAAAAATGAAGATATTAGACAATTTTATGATTGCACATGGTAAAGAATGTGATTAAAGGCTCTTTTCCTATTTCAAAAGTTTTAGTTTTCGAGCGTAAAAGCTACGTATGTTGAAAAAATGATGATATTAGACAATTTTATGATTGCAAATGGTAAAGAATGTGATTAAAGGTTCTTTTCTTATTTCAAAAGTTTTAGTTTTCGAGGGTAATTGCTACGTATCTTGAAAAATGAAGATATTAGACTATTTTATGATTGCAAATGGTAAAGAATGTGATTTAAGGCTCTTTTCCTATGTCAAAAGTTTTAGTTTTCGAGGGTAATAGCTACGTATGTTAAAAAAATGAAGATATTAGACAATTTTATGATTGCAAATGGTAAAGAATGTGATTAAAGGCTCTTTTCCTATTTCAAAAGTTTTAGTTTTCGAGGGTAATAGCTACGTATGTTGAAAAAATGAAGATATTAGACTATTTTATGATTGCACATGGTAAAGAATGTGATCAAAGGCTCTTTTCCTATTTCAAAAGTTTTAGTTTTCGAGGGTAACAGCTTTGTCTGTGGAAAAAATGAAGATATTAGACAATTTTGTGATTGCACATGGTAAAGAATGTGATTAAAGGCTCTTTTCCTATTTCAGACAATTTTATAATTGCAAATGGTAAAGAATGTGATTAAAGGCTCTTTTCCTATTTCAAAAGTTTTAGTTTTCGAGGGTAATAGCTACGTATGTTGAAAAATTGAAGATATTAGACTATTTTATGATTGCACATGGTTAAGAATGTGATTAAAGGCTCTTTTCCGATTTCAAAAGTTTTAGTTTTCGAGGGTAATAGCTACGTATGTTGAAAAAATGAAGATATTAGACTATTTTATGATTGCAAATGGTAAAGAATGTGATTAAAGGCCCTTTTTTTATTTCAAAAGTTTTAGTTTTCGAGGGTAATAGCTAAGTCTGTGAAAAAAATGAAAATATTAGACTATTTTATGATTGCACATGGTAAAGAATGTTATTAAAGGCTCTTTTTCTATTTCAAAAGTTTTAGTTTTCGAGGGTAATAGCTACGTATGTTGAAAAAATGAAGATATTAGACAATTTTATGATTGCACATGGTAAAGAATGTGCTTAAAGGCTCTTTTCCGATTTCAAAAGTTTTAGTTTTCGAGGGTAATAGCTACGTATGTTGAAAAAATTAAGATATTAGACTATTTTATGATTGCAAATGGTAAAGAATGTGATTAAAGGCTCTTTTCCTATTTCAAAAGTTTTAGTTTTCGAGGGTAATAGCTATGTCTGTGGAAAAAATGAAGATATTAGACTATTTTATGATTGCACATGGTAAAGAATGTGATTAAAGGCTCTTTTCCTATGTCAAAAGTTTTAGTTTTCGAGGGTAATAGCTCATTATGTTGAAAAAATGAAGATATTAGACAATTTTATGATTGCACATGGTAAAGAATGTGATTAAAGGCTCTTTTCCTATTTCAAAAGTTTTAGTTTTCGAGGGTAATAGCTACGTATGTTGAAAAAACGAAGATATTAGACTATTTTATGATTGCAAATGGTAAAGAATGTGATTAAAGGCACTTTTCCCATTTCAAAAGTTTTAGTTTTCGAGGGTAATAGCTACGTATGTTGAAAAAATGAAGATATTAGAATATTTTATGATTGCACATGTAAAGTATGTGATTAAAGGCTCTTTTCCTATGTCAAAAGTTTTAGTTTTCGAGGGTAATAGCTTTGTCAGTGGAAAAAATGAAGATATTAGACAATTTTATGATTGCACATGGTAAAGAATGTGATTAAAGTCTCTTTTCCTATTTCAAAAGTTTTAGTTTTCGAGGGTAATAGTTACGTATGTTGAAAAAATGAAGATGTTAGACAATTTTATGATTGCACATGGTAAAGAATGTGATTAAAGGCTCTTTTCCTATGTCAAAAGTTTTAGTTTTCGAGGGTAATAGCTACGTATGTTGAAAAAATGAAGATATTAGACAATTTTATGATTGCACATGGCAAAGAATGTGATTGAAGGTTCTTTTCCTATTTCAAAAGTTTTAGTTTTCGAGGGTAATAGCTACGTATGTTTAAAAAAATGAAGATATTAGACTATTTTATGATTGTAAATGGTAAAGAATGTGATTAAAGGCTCTTTTCCTATTTCAAAAGTTTTAGTTTTCGAGGGTAATAGCTATGTCTGTGGAAAAAATGAAGATATGAGACTATTTAATGATTGCACATGGTAAAGAATGTGATTAAAGGCTCTTTTCCGATGTCAAACGTTTTAGTTTTCGAGGGTAATAGCTACGTATGTTGAAAAAATGAAGATATTAGACAGTATTTTTCAAACAATATGTACATTAAAGAATTGGCAGAAATTTTTATCCTTATTATGAAAATTGGAGGCAAACACTCGTAAAAAGTCACACGATCAAAATAAAACTCTCAACATCATATCTAGGATATGTGACAACTCTACTGCAAAGGTTTCAAACACCTACCAAATAAACTGTGGAATATTTTACAATACATACAAATTCTCATATCATGTATGTTTTATCTCATAGCATTATGAAATAAAATGACAATTATGTTTCATTAGAATATTTTCTTATTTAAATTTTTCGGTTTACATAGATTAGAGCTCTATCCATAACAGAATAAGTGTGCTGCTACTGCTGCACTTGAGTTTTGCAGGAGCTCAAAAGCGGAAATTGGCAGCCTTGAAAAAGGAGAAAGAGGCAGAAAATCAGTCTTCTCCGAGTAGATGGATTTAGAAATAGAAACCGTTACCATGTGAACTGGCTGAGCGAGTAAGTGCAAGTTTGTTTTTCTGTTCTTTTGGGTCTCAATTTTCTGTGCAACTCACAGTTTTGCGGCTTAAAAGAGCTGAATTTGGGCGGAAAAGGATTTTCTGTGTTTTATGGCATTTGGTATCTAACAAATGACATATAGCGATTGCAAATTCTGTCGGCCTGTCGGTCTGTCCCGGTTTTGCTACCTTAGGTACTTCCAGGTCAGCTAGGACGATGAAATTTGGCAGGTGTATTAGGAACCAGAACATATTAGGTTAGAAATTGTCTTTTCATCGATTTCACAATCTGGCATGGGGAGTGGGGGGATTGTAAAATCGGAAAAATTTGAAAAAATTAGGCATTTGTAACTTACGAATGGGTGAACGGATATTAATGAAATTTGATTACTGGAAGCATATCGTGTCTCAGAGCTCTTATTTTAAATCCCGACCGGATCCGGTGACATTGCAGGTTAGTTGGGAGTGGGGGGAGCAAAAATCTTCGAAAATGCTTAGAATTGAGGGTACGGGATGAAACTTGGATGGAAAAATAATCATAAGTCTAGATACACGATTGACATAACCGGAACGGATCCGCTCTCTTTGGGGGGCCTCTTTTCCAAAGTATTTGAAAGGGAGCACAAGATGAATTAAAATAATTTTCAATATTTTTAACCAGCAGGACCCAGATATTAAGTTCACCATTGAACTTGAAAATAACCGCAATTTACCCTTCTTAGATGTCCTCATTACAAAACGAGAAACCAGGTTGGACTTTAGCGTGTATAGAAAGCCAACTCATAGTGATAAATATCTGAGATAAGACTCTTACAACAACCCTATAGTCGAAAATTCTGTAGTCTATTCATTGGTTGATAGAGCATTTCTGGTATACTCCTCTGATTTTGAGCTGAA